>NC_141092.1:45852576-46037576 GCF_041138505.1 Cibotium barometz | reverse complement strand
TGGGACTATTCTTGGCCCCATGTGCCTTGTGCTTAGGGTCACATGCTACCTTCTAGCAATGGTATCCATATGCAAGAGTGGTGAGAGGGAGTGCTAGGAACGCTTGTAGGACCCATCCGTGGCATCCATGTTGGGCTCCTTCTAGCGTTTTTCTTCTTTTATAGTGGGGCTTGTAGGTACAAGAGATAGTGCATTTTTGTTTAACAACAACGAGGTTTGCAGGCTCCACATCTTTGTGCATAGCTTACACTTCAAACCACTCCACCATCAAGTACAGTGACAATTGTGATGGCACAGTGGTAGGTATGGCTTCGGAGAAGATAATGAAGCAAGGAGATCTTTACCCATACTAGGTCACCATCAGAAAGGGGGCTTAAGGGGTGTCATACATTCATGATTTTTGTGCATGCTCATACTCATCCCCCACAAGCCAATGTGTGTGTTTTTGCCAGAGTAGGCTATCATGCATGTATTTTTGCCAAAGTAGGTTATCATGCAAATAGCTCTAGATTTGTGGGATTACGGTCAGAAGTCCAACTGCATGGGTGTCCTAGTGCTAAAGAGCACATACATGGAGGTGGGATGGGAGAGCCGGGGTGCCCAATCTCAGGGATGTGAATGTACTCATCAAAAGTCCCCACCAGTTCTTGCATGAAGAACAACCAACCATTGTGAATGATATTTGCCTTGGGTCTTTTTTTTTCAAGAGATTTAGCATTGCATAGGGTATTAAAAACTATCACCGTGCAAAAGGCACATGACCGCTAAGAAGATCGAGATGTTGGCTTGTCAACCTCGTGACACTCCGAGTCAAGTAAGCCCGACATTCCAAGGCATGTACGTAAGACACTCGGCCAAGCACACTCCTGTCAGCAAATTCAAGGCATCAACACACCCCAAGCCAGTGTCACCGCAAGCCCCCACTCGACACACCAACATCGACATGACATTTGGCAAAAACTGCCACATCGGCAAGAAGTACAAGACCTCATCCTACCGGTATTGGCATTCTAGCAAGCAACGATCAATGCAGTGCCAACATCCATGACTTCTTCTTGACAAACTCTTCATGAGTGTAATATCTCTCTCTCTTTCTCTCTCTCTCCCTAGATCCCTCTCTTGCATTGGTATCAGAGTTTTTGCTTGGATCCCTTGTTTAAGAGTTGATTAGAGATTAATCATTTTTAAATTATTTGACAAATTTTTAGATTCCAGTTACATGAGTTTTCATGATTAAATCAATTTGTCATGATTGTAACTATAAAAACTCAAAATTTTACACAGTACCACCACAGCCACCCTAGATTCATCATTCCGTTGCAAAGTCTTGAGGGATTTTTCTGTTTAGTGTGAGACCTATCAACATTTTCTATTCTACAACAAAGCTTGGCAAAGGAAGATCAAGAAAATGGATGTTATGCAAATCTTGGGAGAATTTTAGTGTGCAGCTTTGTTCAAATCAGGTCTATAGTAGCAAAAATTTGGAGTGCAAAACGTGGTGGAAGTGCTTAATTTTTCATCTCTTGGAAGTTCTTTTCTATTTTCTTGCAAAAAATCATTCTTGTATAAGAAAGATTGCCAATACAGGCTAGATAGAGGCACAGACATGTCAAAAGTAACAAATACATATGATCATGATGTATGTAATATTGATGTGTGTGAGCTAGATCATGTGGACATGATCTCAAGGGTAGGCATGACATCAAGCATTGTGGGTGATGACACGCTAGCATCGAGCATTATGCCTACCTACCTTCCTAGGGATCATTGGGATGCATTAGACTATCCTGAGGGTCTTCGTTCGGATGCGTTAGACGTTCATAAGGGTCTATTAGAGGATTGAGAGCATTCGATTAGGAATGCATCCATTGTTACATGTGGGATTGATGATACTTTACATATTGGATCATGGGATACCTATGAGCATACAATGGACCAAGAGGAGCATAGGCCTTGGTTTCTTGTGTTAGATGTGTTAGGCTAATCCTCTACCTGTGGAGACATTCCTAATTTGACCACTACTCCTAGTTCTCATAGATTTCCTAACATCATTTGTATGAATATAGTTAGAAGTCTAGCATAGTCCATGAGAACAATGATGAGTTTGTTGAGGTGAGGTCTCATAGGAGAGACAAGATTATGCACGTGTATCAATATTCTTATTAGATCATATGATGTTGATCTTGAGAGATTTGTATTTGAGCTAGACATCTTCTTAGATTCAATGTTGATGGTGATTGATTTATCATGAGATATAGATCATATATTGATGAAGATAGACTATGCCTATGGGAACAAACTTAAAGACCTTAAGGATGCCATGGATGGTGACTTGGTGGATAATACCACATAGTTCTCATATGAGGATTCATTATTAGTATCAAGTGATGACTATGATGATCTTGATGATCATGCTTCTACTTTGGATCATCATACACACAAGGATGTGTTAATATGGTATGGCTCATGTTCATACATATAAGGATGCATTAGACCATGTCTTGGATGGCTTGAGCGAGCATACATGTGACAAGGGCATTGGTTCGCATAAGTTTCTACATGATGCCGACTTTGAGTTTTTGTTCATTTGACTCCCATGGATGTCGACAAGATCCTATGTTCTTTGGAGTAGAGACATTTTGTCTTTGGATGCATTATATGCCACTTGGGATGTATGGAATTAATTATGTGGCATGCCATTTGGATGCACATTCAACACATCTTGGTTCCCTACACAATGATTCTTTTGTGCCAGAGTCACTTAACATTCCGGCCATGAGTTATGGTTTCATTTGCTGGATACCTTGGATACCGGATTCACACTATGCTTGAGAGGATGGGCTTGTGATCTTGGATTGCTACTTAGGAATATTTGGGTCATCATACGACTAGAAATCATTGGAGCATTGGTTAGTCTAAAGGATTCAGAGGGTGGCTCCAAATATTGTCACTACAACTTAGTCCTACCCATAAACTTATTTTCTTTGCAGAAAGAGGACCTTAGACCCCTACCAATGTGACAGAATCAGTGCAACTTATTACTGTCTCCACAACTGCAGCCATTTGACCAGGCTTCCACCATCTACTGTATGAGACAACAAACGTGGATCTGAATCAGAGAGGAGATGCTCACAACGCTCTGTTTGATTGCAGGAAACCGAGCAACACACTCTTAGAATGACCAGCTTATGCCACTATCCATACACGTTTTCCTCGCATATTATAGGGATGCCACAAAATCCATAGTTTCCTCTCGCAAGAGGGGAAGACCATTGCCCTTGCCACCTTCATTCAAGAAATCATCCATCACCAGAAGAACTCTACCGGATCTACTCTTGTACGCACATAATCTGTTGTTAATTGGGTCTCATATTGCCTCAGCACACAGTAATAATTGATCTATTGATATTCATTCTGGCATCAACATTTTGAACATAAGGGAACAATGGCTATCGCTTACATTATTAACATCAATAGGCCCAACAACTACACTTTCCTTCCTCCAAAGCATATAAGCGGTTTGCATTTTTTACAGCAATTCTTCCCCTCTCTCTCTTTGATTTCAGTGCCCAAACAACTCTTAAGACTTTTGCCAGCATGTACATTGGTCCCCTTGGTTGTATTAATTAGTGCATACGAGATAGCCAACTTCACAATGTTCCAGCATAGCGTATCTTCCTTTGCATCACCCGGAATGTGCAGGACACCCAATGAAAACTTGGTATATACCTTTCCTTCAACAATTTAAAATACCTTCAAGCTTTACGTCAGTGTTCTCTCTTTGAGCATGTCTTTTCTCCCTGAATCAAGGAATGCACAACAATGTGGGCATTCATCCACTAACTATGTCCTGGCTTCTTCCATGCGGTTTTCTATCCTCATTGCATCAACCTTGTTCGCTTCCTCCTGCATGGCAGCATCTGCATAGATGTTATACATAAATAAATACGCTGCCTTGTCTTTTCTATCCAATCGCACTGCATGCTCAAAAGCATGTCTTCCAAGCTCCACATTGCCCCATTTCTGACAAGCCCCCAACATGGTATGCCACACCACGATATCAGGATGCAATGGCATCTTCCTGATCATACCTACCGCCTTGTCTATATGGCCTGCACGGGCAAGAAGATCGATCATGCAAGTGTAATGCTCAAGAGTTGGAATGAAACCAGAGTCACTGCTAATGGCCTTGAAATACATCTGGCCCTTATTCACTAGACCTGCATCACTGCATGCATTAAGAACACTGGCCAATGTAACCAGATTTGGCTTGATACCTTCTCCTAGCATTCTGTCAAAGATATAGAAAACATTTTCACTCTCTCCAAGCTGGGCATATCCGGCAATTAGTGCAGTCCATGAGACCACATCTCGAACTGGGAGTTTGTCGAACACTTCCTGTGCTTCTGCAAGTGAGCAACATTTAGCATACATATTGATCAAACTGTTACCAACAAGAAGCTCTCTTTCCAATCCTTTTCTGGCAATCTCAGCATGTATTTCTTGGCCCTTCACTGTGGCTCCTATGCTGCCACAAGCTTTTAAGCTGCAAACAAACGTGACAACACTCAGAGATATGCCCTCATGTTGCATCTGTTTGACACAGTAGAGCGCCTCCTCACCATGCCCGTGTTCTGCATATCCTGCGATCAGAGCATTCCATGAGATCAAGCCTCGAACTGGAAGTTTGTCAAACACTTCCTGTGCTGTTGGAAGGGAGCCAAATTTAGCATACATATCAACCAAGGTGTTGCCAATGTGAAGCTCTCTTTCGAACCCTTTTCTAACAATATCAGCGTGCATTTCTTGGCCCTTGACAGTGTTTCCTATGTTGCTACAAGCTTTCAAAATGCAAACCGATGTGACAGCATCCAAAGATATACCCTCATGTTGCATCTGCTCAAAACAGTCAAGTGCCTCCTTGCCATGGCCATGTTCAATATATCCGGCCATTAGTGCATTCCATGAGACCACATCTTGAACTGGAAGCTTGTCAAACACTTCTTGCCCTGTTGCAAGCAAGCCACATTTAGCATACATATCGACCAAGGTGTTTCCAATGAGGATGTCTTTTTCAAACCCTTTTTTGACAATCTCAGCATGTATCTGTTGGCCCTCAACAGTGGCTCCTATGCTGCCACAAGCTTTCAAGCTGCAAACAAATGCAACAGCATTCAAAGAGATATTATCATGCTGCATCTCTTCGAAACAATCGAGTGCCTCCTTGCCATGCCCGTGTTCAGCATATCCTGCAATTAGTGCAGTCCAAGATACCACATCTCGAATTGGTAGCTTGTTAAACACTTCCTGTGCTGTTGCAAGAAAGCCACATTTAGTATACATATCAACCAAGGTATTGCCAACGAGGAGCTCTCTTTCCAACCCTTTTCTAGCAATCTCAGTATGTATTTCTCGACCCTTGTCTATGGCTCCTACGCTACCACAAGCTTTCAAGCTGCAAACAAGTGTAAAAGCATTCGGAGAGATGCCCTCATGTTGCATTTGTCTGACACAATCGAGTGCTTCCTCAAAATGCCCATGTTCAGCATATCCTGCAATAAGTGCAGTCCAAGAGACCACGTCTTGGACTGGGAGCTTGTCAAACGCTTCCTGTGATTTTGCTAGGGAGCCACATTTGGCATACATATCGACCAAGGTGCTGCCAACGAAAACATCTCTTTCTGACAACCCTTTTCTGGCTATCTCAGCGTGTAATGCGCAGCCTCTTTCCAGATCTTTCAGTGCAGCACAAGCCTTCAGTAACGCCACAAAAGTGTACCCACTAGGATGTAGAGAATCATCCTCCTGCATTTTCTGGTACAGAGTGAGAGCATGCCGTGACTTGCCGCATTTAACATAACCTGTGATCAGTGAATTCCACGAACACTCATCCCGATACACCAGCCTGTCAAAAACTTGCTGGGCATGGCACATGCTTCCTACATCGACCAGCACCAAGACCAGGACATTCCCGAGTGATACCTGGGCTTCCAACCCACTTTGGCACATGTAGGCATGCAAGCGAAGCACCTGCTCAAGGTTTCCATCTTTTCTGCACGTGTGCAAGATGCATGCAAAGTCCTCAACCAAGGGTTGCACGGGCAGCATCCCTTCTTCCGAAGAAGGGGGGTGCCTCCTCTACGTCTTACTCATTTCTTCTTCTTCATCTTCTTGTGTCTCCATCACATAACGCTCTAGGGGCGTCTCACATGTCTTGAACCCAACTAGAGTTACTCTGCTTTACATGTCCGTTAATTTTGTTGCAGACAAGGAAAGTCGCTCTGCTAGCGACATGTCATCTTTGCAGAGAGAAAGCTGCTCTGCACTCTCTGCTAACGACCGTGAGTCCCTTTGCATGTTACAGACAACAGGTCTCCGGCACAAGCTCACCAAGCAGTGGTTATGGATGGATGGCTGGTTCAATCTATAGACGTTCTCCTTCCATACGTGCTCGGGGTTAGAAGCCATCTCCGCACGTGCGGCCCGAGCAACCAGGTATGATGAAGAACGTATGGAAGGTGATGAAGACTTCCCAATTTTTGTTTCCCAAGTCTTCATCATAGCTCCAACATATATATATTTATTTACCAAAAAGCAGCTTTACATCTTAGCATCTTTACATCAACTTTATCATCATCCAAACCCTATTAAGTAAACTGCAAATCAGAGACCATCTATCATCCTCCAATACAAAAGAGGACTTTTCCCATCAGATCCGATATCCAAGATGAATGCAAGCTTCAATCATGGCTTCAGTGGTGCATCCTTTAGCTGACTGTTTTTCTAGAACATCCCCCTTCTTAGATCAGATTTTGATTGTAGGTCTAGTTCCAACTGGGTTTTCAATAAAAGCTACATGTGTGTAATCCATCTGCTTCACTTTCATGTACCATCTTCTGGTCTTAGGTCCAAACTTAACTGGCTTGGTCTTCAGATTCAAACCTATAATTACCTAAAAGCAGATAAAACAACCAGTTAGGCTTAGCCCAGTATGAGTGAAGGTCTCTCTCCCAAAAGAGTAGGAGTCAAGTAGTAGCTATCTGCAAGGCGTTAATCATCTATACCATCTCATCCTTATTCAACTTGTTTACCAACTATATGGACCAGTGCATATGTACACATTTATACATCAACCCTATTACATCAATTCGTGTGTTACAAGCTTTTTGAAATACTATACAGTTCCTAGAGTCCAAATCTCCCAAAGACAACAAAATTCGATTATATTAAAGATCAAATCAGCATGTCCATCATTAGTTGCCCATCTCCCTAATAACCAGTCCCTTCATTGACCTTGTATCCCTGTATTGCTAAAAATCCATTTCCCAATTCTGGTCCAAGTACCTCTAATAGCAAGGCATTCCCAAAAAGCATGTTTTCCATCCTCAAGAGCAATTCTACATCTAGGACAGTAGCCCACTGGTGAAATTTCTTTGTACCAGCTTAGATCCAATAGGCAAGGCTCCTATACACACACTCTCCACAGAAAAACTTGGGATTTTGTAGGAATATCAGTCTCCCATATTGCCTTCCATCTCTTTCTCCAACTATTAGGGCTTTAGGTTACTCTCTAAATTTTATTGCAATAGATTATTTTAACCTCACTCTCTCTCAATACCTTATACAGATCCTTAGTTGACCCTATGTCTAGTTTAGACCCATTGTATCAGACCCAATCCTTTATCCAGCAAGCATCATCAAAAGCTATGGAAGTCCATCCCTTCAATACCTCCTCCAACACTTGTCTAACTAGCTGCCCTTCCCTGTAAGTCAGTCCAAATTCCTCTTCTAGCTGTTCAGGTTCCTTCCACCCCATTGAGACTCCATTCCAACAACCCGAAAGCCTCCTAATTCTTGTTTTTAGCTATTTTAGGATCTTGAAGGCTAAAGGAGGATTAAATTTATGAGTCCATCAAATCCCCAAGCATAGTAGAGAATTTCTTGAAGCCCTAACACAACCATCCCAAACCATCGACCCCAGAACCTCTTTCCATTTACTGCACAAAAGGGGGATCCTGTAATCTTAAGAGAGGCATGACAGAATATTTTATCCTTTCATCCAAGGCCTTGCCAAAAACAACCCTCAAAATAGATATGTGAATCTTCCACAAGCTCTTTCAGTATCTTGTCCCAAATCTCCTTCTATTGAAGACACTTGGGGAGAAGAAGTGTCATCCTTGCAATTGTGTGAGAGGGGAGATGTAAAATACCAATGCCTCCCTCACACTTAGGTAAGCTTAATGTATCTCCTGCAAGCCAGGCTAAAGCCTTTTTGCTAGAGCTTCCATTTCTTCATAGAAAGTCTCTTATAGGTCTCACAATTTTCTACCAGTGACCTTTTTCGAATTCTAGCACAGGGCATAGGAACATAATATAGGCATTCAACATTGTGTTACATATAGCCACCTTGTCATGGAAAGGGACTCTGATGCCTTCGCATTTTTTAAGCTTCAAATAAAATCTGTCCATGCCCAGTCAATTGTTGGTTACTTTTTAACCCCAAAAGGAACCCCTATGTAAGATACCACCCATCCCTTCACTAGGGATAAGGAGGCACCTCACTTGGTAAGATCAATCCCGACCCATTGTGAGAGCTATCTCATCAGTGCCTCTCTTGGACGATCCGATTTATAAGCAATCTCCACAAGGTTGGGGGTCCTACAAAATATATCAAGGATCTCTTTTCGATTTCTAGCCTCTTGTAAGGAAACACCCCCGATTCATTAGGTCCACCCAACCACCTGCTTCCCAGTGACTAGAACCATTCATCTATGAGGTTTACCTAAATTACTAGGCACATTGTTTCACTGATGATGCAACTTACAATATGGTTCATTTATTTATCCTTGTGCACATGTTCCTTTATCCCTTAATGAATACATTCTTTTTCTAATCAAGTCCGCCTACACACAAAAAGAAATTAATAAGAAGAACAATTGTAATTTCAAACCCTCGGTTTCTCGAGTTTCATCCATCTCCAATCCCTTGGCTCATTGAGTCGCAAAACAATCTAAAGCTTACAACCGTCATGACGAAAAATCACTCGCATAGTAGAATGAGAAGTTTTCCCTTTACCCTCTTCTTGCTATGGAAGACCTTTCCAGCTCAGGCTTGTAACTACTAGAAAGAACCCTTGACCCGTGGATTACCCAACAACGAAGGCGGTTGCCCGATCTCTATTCCAAGTATTTCTAGAGTTGATTTCCCCAGGTGGGGAGTACCCGGTTTCCCCAAACCAATCACTAAACAGATCACATTGGAATGGTTACCCCAAAAGAACACGTCTCTTGGTTAACAAAGAAAACATTTACCTCTCTAATATATGACTAGATGCATCAAACAATCTATTCAACCACATTTGCAAATCTACTATTTAGATTTAGACACTTACATGGCAAGGAGTAGATTGACCAAAACTTACCATCATCGAGAATGGCCACTTTCCCTCTCAGCTTGATAATAGTCCCAGTGTTCAAGGTTGCTCATATCATTTATATCCTCATCTCATACCCAGTCCACCTAATGAAAATAGTGCACGTAGGCTTCTATTGGGGCCACCACCAAAAAATCACTACCATCCATTACCCATGTGTTAAGGGAAGAAGCACTGGTCCTCTTCGAGCCCCATTAAAGATCACCGCTCCAATGGCCCAAAAGGTACCAATACATCCAACATTGCTCGCCACCATCAGCTTCATCCCCGTCAGTGAGTGAGCGAGAGTGAGGGTGGCTGGAGTGGGAGAGAGGGTGGTGAAGGTTGGCCATGGCTCCCAACTCCAAAAGAAGTATTCTAGTGAAATTGATGTTAAGGATGAGCTTTCTTAAAGGCATGAATGTACCAATATTATGTGGGATTTGATGCTTAGGAAAGTTTTCCCAAGCCTTTAACAAGGGTAGACTTGGAAGAAAGGATGTAAGAGTCTCGTCGCAACTCTGATCCATGATCGTGAGGTTGGTGCAATTTCCTAGGCCTGCTACCGTGAGGTTATTATCTTGCAATAGAAGTTGTTGGAACTGAGGTGTGTAGAATGTATGGGGCACACTCCCAGTCATGTTATTGGTGCTCAAATCTAGCTTGGCCAAGTAGTTGTAGCCAGGAAGAGCAACCAACAAAGGCTCTATTAGATTATTGCAGAGTGGTTGAGGAGGCGAAGGCTCATGCACGAGAGATAGAGGAGTGGAAGGGTGAGTTGGTGAAGAGAGTAACGAGGGAGCGAACTGAGAGTAGAGAGAGATGGGCTTAGCAGGGTCTGGAGTGAGGGAGTGAGTTGGCGAAGGAACAAAGCTGCGAGGGAGGAAGATCTAGAGAGAGGGGTGAGAGAAACCATGAGGGGGGGGGGTGTGAGCTGCCTGCTAAGGGACGACAGTGAGGGGGTGTGTTCTACTGTTTTTAGGGAATGAGAGTAAGGGTGGTGACGGAGTTAAATGGAGAGAGTTGGAGAGGGGAGAATGTCCCCCCATGTTTTATATATATATATATGAAAAGTTTTCACGCATGAAAAATGGCAAGATTTTACACAGATGTATGACAATTTGTCCCCTCCTAATGACCTCACAACCCCATCTTTCTAGGTCAAAATCATTATTCTCAGTTAGACTTATTGTTTTGGATTTATGTATATTACATTTGGATCCAGAGGCATTAGCAAAATCATGAATAATGCATAGAGCCAGTCTTATATTATCATTATCAGCTCTCAAGAAGAATAACCAATTGTTCCCCATTACTCAGCTTTAGACTAGTTACCCTCCCTTCAGCAGAAGCATGTTCCAATGCCACTATCAAGGGATGAGAGGCAATCGCAAATAATAAAGGAGCAAGAGGATAGCCTTGTCTTATTGACATGTTCACTTCAAATCCCCCTACCACCCTCCCATTTAGCAAAATAGCTTGGAGTGTCCACCCAAAGTAAGGGTATATATGCAGGTAGCCATCTTCAGATCCTTATCCAAGTTACCTGAGATGAAGGCTTCTCTACAGATTTTCCATATTAATTCCTTTAGTGATAGTGGCCAGAAGGCAATGAAGAACTCTACAAACAAACCATCCCACCCAAGTGATTTCTCTCTTCCTAGTTTTTGAAGGGCATCCTAGCATTCATCAACCTCAATATCTCTCTCCAACCACTTAGCCTTGTCAGGATCCACTCTATTGTTAACTAGTTCTAGCAATTTGGTCTCTTCCTGAGCAATCCTCTTTAAGGATGATATTTGAGCCCAAGAATTCAACCCATTTCTTGGCAATCAAACTAATTTCCTCTATCCCTTGCCCATTTTCATCCAGAACCCTACCCATGACCTCCTTGGCGACACTCTTCCCCTCAGTCATTTTATTTGTATATGTTATCCTCTCTCCTAGCACATTTCTCATCTTCTCTCTTCAAACCAGATTGACACCTAAAATACCAAGTTGTCTCCTCATCAGTTAGCTTGCCTAACTGCCTCTTTTTCTGAAGACTCTCTAACAGACCACTCCACCTCCTTCTTTCCTCTCTTTTTTCCTCAGCCCTCAATTTCCCAACCCCTTTGATTATACTTTGCATCTCATTGGCAAAAAACGTCCAGGAGCCCTGGATTGTTTCTCTCCTTTTGAGTCTCTCTATTGCCTCCTCAGTTTGTCTTATAAAAATCTCATTCTTGAGCAACAAGTTGTTTACTCTTAGTTTTCAGGTAGGGAACTTGTTTAACTCAGCCTCTTCCCAGCCCATTATATGCCAACCCCATTTTAGAGACATATGATCAGACATAGTAGTGCTGGAGTCTCGGGGGTGCACTACTAGAAAACCTTAGGTGTCACATGCGTTCAAGAGGTATTTTAAAAACCCCTTAACTAAAATTTCCCCCCCAATAAAACAACCCCTCTTTATTTATGAACTAAATGATTTTTTTCTAAAATTGAATTAAAAAATCCCTCCTGTTAATGTAATTGTGTTAATTTTTCTCAATGTATCTAATTAAAAAACCCTTCCTGTTGAACTCACGTGGTACACTAACATTTTATGAGTTGAACCCCCCGAGGCTAGAGTCAACAACCATTTTGAGAGTATGAGGAATCCATATTGCCTAGTGGTTGAAAAAAACCCTGTCTATTATGGAAGATGATCCAATATATTGAAGACTAAAATAAGTGTGTCCAGGATCTGAACCCCAATCCCCCACCATCTCCCACCCATCCCCTAAGCCCATTCTCCTCCTCAGGCCTCTTCCACTTCATCTTCTCTTGTCCCATCAAAATAGTACTCCCTCCACACCTATCCCTTTGCTTCTCAACCATGTTAAAATCCCCCATAAGAATGCATTGACCCTATATATTCAGGTTAGCTATCCAATCCCACATTCCACTTCTGTTGAAATATACAAGTGAATAGGGTGTGTGCGAGAATAAGCCCTTAGAGCAAGAGGATGTAAAAGATAATTTGTAAATGAGTGAGAAGCTGTGAAAAGGTGAGAGGTATCTATTGGGCGAGAATAAAGGGTAGCACGAGAAGATTTAGGATATGTCGAGATATTCTGGGAAGAGGTGGAGAGAATCAAGCAAAAGAGGTGGAGTGAATCAAGGAGAGATCAGTGGGATTAGATGCTTGGATGTAAACTCTATAAATTGAGGCATTGGCCTAATGAGAATTTGTTGGTTTTTTATTATTCATGCCTACATTAACCTATTAGTTAATTGTTCACTAATTGCATCTTAATCATCATCTAATCTCTTTGTTAATCATGTTGATTCTCTAATTTGATCCACCATAGCTCATCACATTGCTGCAAATTTAACATGGTATCATAGCCTAGCTTAGAATCCATCAAATTTATGAGCTCATTATCTTGCTAATCACCTAGTTAATTAGGATTAGAAAATAATCAAGTTTTTAGCTCTTTTTTTTTCAATAGCCTCTGTACCCCCAGCTGGTGGAGGGGCTTGATCTCCCTCTTGCCATAACATTGGCCCAAACCTTTCAAGCCCTACCTAGCCAAGCTTCCCACGCACTAGCCTATCAACTCAAATCGCCAAACTGTCATTTACCGATTTTTGCAAAAAAGCCAGCGCTGTTTTTTCTAAGGAAAACCTCAATTGTGGCTTCACTACTTGGAATTGGGAGCAATGGAGTTAGCCCAAAGTGTTTTTCAATGCTCTGAGCATGTTGGTGACCTCAGAATCTAGAAATTCTTCAAGGAAAAGTGGAATCAAGCTCTGCATCAAATCTGTAGGTGACTGGTAAAACAGAGATTAAGCATTCAATGTTTGGTCAAATCTTGTGTTTCTTGGCTTAATCCTCTACTAGACTAACTGTTGTTGATGGCTTTAGAAGGAGTTGAGCTCATTTGAACTCTAAACCCCAAATTTGGACGCCCCGCATACTCTGTTTTTTACACACAAACAGAGGATTATTTTGCTAATCAGTGATTAACCAACACTAATCACTGTATTTTGGTGCAATTGAGGGTTCAAATTAACCATTGGGTATCTGATACAGATCCCTATAACTTCAGATTGCGATTCGGAGATGGTTTGATACTCCAACCATTCAATACAGATTTATTACCCTTTGCTTTATGTAAGTTCTGGTGAATTTATGCTGATAAATTTGTTGTAATCATCACTTAAACACCAGATTGAGTTGTAAAAGGGTAGACACTGCCCTTGAATCTTGAAATTGGATCAAGAGGTAAGACCCCCTTCACATCATCATGAGCACGGCACAAGAGATAGGCAAATTTAATGGGGAGCAGTTTTATACATGGCAAACAAAAACCATGTATTTGCTCATGAGGAAAAATCTATGGAGGCTCGTTGAGGGAAGAGATGAATGCCCAGAGGTGAGTGGGGAAAATGAGTGGAAGAGCAGGAATGAGAAAGCATTAGGACTCATCGCACTCAGTTTAAATGATGAAATCATTCATCACATCACAGGGATACAATGGGCAAAAGATGCATGGGATGAACTCAATAAATTATTTGGCACTCAAGCAAAAAATTCAAAGATAAATCTGTTAATGCAATTCTACAAACTTGATATGAAGGAAAGTGAACCTTTAACCACACACTTGAACAAATATAAAAGCACTAAGCAACAACTGGCAGCCATTGGCAAGAAGGTAGAAGATGATGAGGCACTAGCAGTGCTTCTGAAGAGTGTGGACAAAGGTGAATATGGAACATTGTATCAACCTTAAAGAATGTACCTGAATTGAAGCTACATGAGATAGAAGGAGCTCTACTAGAGCAGCAAGAGATGAAGGTCAAAGAGAATAAATGGCTAGACTCAACAGTTGGAGATGAAAAAGCATTCTTCACCCGAGGAGGATTATTACGAGGATGAGGGGACGAGGGAGAGGCAGAGTAGGAGGAAGGACCTTCACTTGCCACAACTGTGGGAAGCGAGGACACATGGCAAGAGACTGCTACGGCAAACCTAGTGGGAGAAGGAACGACATCGGCAAACTTCAAGGAGGCTCCTAAGGAAGTGGAGTCAGATGATCTTTTGAGAGAGAGAGAGAGAGAGAGAGAGAGAGAGAGAGAGAGAGAGAGAGAGAGAGAGAGAGAGAGAGAGAGAGAGAGAGAGAGAGAGAGAGAGAGAGAAACCCCACAACCCAATGTAACCTGCCCCAACAGAGTAAAACCACCTCTGAGCCACCGATAATGTAGGCCACGTGGTAGATGTATGTGTGAGCACTTTAGTCAAGGTCACGGGCACTTGTAGTAGCCTTGGACACATAGAGAGAGAGAGAGAGAGAGAGTCAAGGACTATGAGTTTAGAGACTTGAGGCACTGGTCACGGACTACCAAGTAAGAGGGAGACTTGGTATAGGGTCTAGGTGTGCTAGGATTATTAACTTGAGGGGAGGTGTTGAAATATACAAGTGAATAGGGTGTGTGCGGGAACAAGCCCTTAGAGCAAGAGGCTGTAAAAGAGAATTTGTAAATGAGTGAGAAGCTATGAAAAGGTGAGAGGTATCTACTGGGTGAGAATAAAGGGTAGCATGAGAAGATTTAGGATGTGTGGAGATATTCTGGGAAGAGGTGGAGAGAATCAAGCAAAAGAGGTGGAGTGAATCAAGGAGAGATCAGTGGGATTAGATGCTTGGATGTAAACTCTATAAATTGAGGCATTGGCCTAATGAGAATTTGCTGGTTTTTTATTATCCATGCCTTCATTAACCTATTAGTCACTAATTGCATCTTAATCATTATCTAATCTCTTTGTTAATCATGTTGATTCTCTCATTTGATCCACCATAGCTCATCACATTACTGCAAATTTAACATGGTATCAGAGCGTAGCTTAGAATCCATCAAATTTATGAGCTCATTATCTTACTAATTACCTAGTTAATTTAGGATTAGAAAATAATCAAGTTTTTAGCTCTTTTTTTTTCAATAGCCTCTGTACCCCCAGCTGGTGGAGGGGCTTGATCCCCCTCTTGCCATAACATTGGCCCAAACCTTTCAAGCCTTACCTAGCCAAGCCTCCCATGCACCAGCCTATCAACTCAAATCGCCAAACTGCCATTTGTCGATTTTTGCGAAAAAGCCAGCGCTGTTTTTTCTGAGGAAAACTTCAATTGTGGCTTCACTACTTGGAATTGGGAGCAATGGAGTTAGCCCAAAGTGTTTTTGGATGCTCTAAGCATGCTCGTGGCCTTAGAATCTAGAAATTCTTCAAGGAAAAGTGGAATCAAGCTCTGCAGGTGACTTTGGTAAAACAGAGATTAAGCATTCAATTTTTGGTCAAATCTTATGTTTCTTGGCTTAATCCTCTACTAGACTAACTACTGTTGATGGCTTTGGAAGGAGTTGAGCTCATTTGAACTCTAAGGCCCCAGATCTGGACTCCCCACATACTCTGTTTTTTACCCACAAAACAGAGGATTTTTTGCTAATCAGTGATTAATCAACACTAATCATTATATTTTGGTACAATTGAGGGTTCAAATTAACCATTGGGTATCTGATACATATCCCTATAACTTCAGATTGCAATTCGGAGATGGTTTGATACTCCAACCATTCAGTACAGATTTGTTACCCTTTGCTTTATGTAATTTCTGGTGAATTTATGCTAATAAATTTGTTGTAATCATCACTTAAACACTAGATTGAGTTGTAAAAGGGTAGACACTACCCTTGAATCTTGAAATTGGATCGAGTTAAGACCCCCTTCACATCATCATGAGCACGGCACAAGAGATAGCCAAATTTAATGGGGAGCAGTTTTATACATGGCAAACAAAAACCATGTATTTGCTCATGAGGAAAAATCTGTGGAGGCTAGTTGAGGGAAGAGATGAATGCCCAGAGGTGAGTGGGAAAAATGAGTGGAAGAGCAGGAATGAGAAAGAATTAGGACTCATCGCACTCAGTTTAAATGATGAAATCATTTATCACATCACAGGGATACAATGGGCAAAAGATGCATGGGATGAACTCAATAAATTATTTGGCACTCAAGCAAAAAATTCAAAGATAAATCTATTAATGCAATTCTACAAACTTGATATGAAGGAAAGTGAACCTTTAACCACACACTTGAACAAATATAAAAGCACTAAGAAACAATTGGCAGAGCCATTGGCAAAAGAAGGTAGAAGATGATGAGGCGCACTAGCAGTGCTTCTGAAGAGTGTGGACAAAGGTGAATATGAAAACATTGTAGCAACCTTAAAGAATGTACCTGAATTGAACCTGCATGAGATAGAAGGAGCTCTACTAGAGAAGCAAGAGACCAAGGTCAAAGAGAAGAAATGGCTGGACTCAACAGCAAGAGACCAAGGTCAAAGAGAAGAAATGACTGGACTCAACAACTGGAGAGGAAAAAGCATTCTTCACCCGAGGAGGATTCTCACGAGGATGAGGACGAGGAAGAGGCAGAGTAGGAGGAAGGACCTTCACTTGCCCCACAACTGTGGGAAGCCAGGACACATGGCAAGAGATTGCTACAGCAAACCCAGTGGAGAAGGAACGACATCGGCAAACTTCATGGAGGCTCCTAAGGAAGTGGAGTCAGATCATCTTTTGAGAGAGAGAGAGAGAGAGAGAGAGAGAGAGAGAGAGAGAGAGAGAGAGAGAGAGAGAGAGAGAGAAACCCCACAACGCAATGTAACCTACCCCAATAGAGTAAAACCACCTCTGAGCCACCGATGATGTAGGCCATGTGGTAGATGTATGTGTGAGCACTTTAGTCAAGGTCACGGGGACTTGTAGTAGCCTTGGACACATAAAGAGAGAGAGAGTCAAGGACTATGAGTTTAGAGACTTGAGGCACTGGTCACGGACTACCAAGTAAGAGGAAAACTTGGTATAGGGTCTAGGTGTGCTAGGATTATTCACTTGAGGGGAGGTGTTGAAATATACAAGTGAATAGGGTGTGTGTGTTACCATATTATAGTAGTGATGTGTGTGAACACACTTAGGACCGCCGGGGCACTTTTTCCCTCACTAGGAGGTTTTTTCCCCCGTGCATTGTATATACGCCCATTATCTTCTAGGGCTTGTTATCTTTCATTTTTGGCACTCATAATACACTACTGTGTTGTGCTCAAGCTTCCTCATCTTCTTGAAGTTGTGTGTGCATTCCTGCAACCCTAATTCCAACAATTGGTATCAGAGCAGGCTTCCTCCTCCCGGGCAGCATCACCGGCACCTGCCGCTTCATCTCCTCCGATTGCGACGAGGTTTCACGAGCGTCTGCAGGTTAGTATATGCCGTGGGAAAGCCCGTAGGGCTTAGTCGTTTCAGAATTTTGATCTGAAGTCATTTCGCCCTCCGTTTTTGCATTCCAAGTACTGCGCAGGCAAAATCGTCCTACTCTGCAGATTTTCTGTCAAGATTAAAATCTGCAGGACAGGTGCCCATTCGTCTGTTTTGGGCTGTGCTACATAGCACAGGTCGATTTTATACAGGTTTACCTCTTACAGACAGCATTTACATCTAGTAGTACAGTCATTGGCCATGGCTGACAACAATGATGTATTCCGCATGTTGGCTGCTGAGGATAAGTTGGATGGCACCAACTATCCATTGTGGGCATATATGATGCGACATGTATTGGTAGCAAAGGGGTTATGGAACATTGTGCAGGGTATTGATGCACGTCCTATTGTGGCTGGGAATGCTGCAAATACATCAGAAACAGGTACTGTTGATGATGGTGCAGGCACAAGTGCTGTAGCAGCTGTTCGAGAACCACCACTTTCAGCAGAGCAGATTCGTTGGGATGGTAGAGATGCGCAGGCTCATGCCTTGATTGCGCTGTCTGTCAAACGTACCATTATCCCACATATTCGCTCCTGCAGGACTTCTAAGGATGCTTGGGATGTACTTGCCACATTGTATCAGGCAAGAAATGAGGCTCGTGTTGCTTACCTCCGAAAACAGTTGGAGAGTGAGCATATGAACGAAGGTGATTCTATGGATAGCTTTTTGACAAAGATCAAGGATTTCAAAGAGCAGCTCATTTCTGCAGATGAAATCCTGTCAGACAGTTCACTTGTGCAGACTGTTTTGAATGGTCTACCAGATTCTTATCAGGGTTTTGCTTCCACTCTTCGCTTGATGATGAAAGGCAATCCCAATGCCTTATCATTTGAGGAGTTAGTTTCTGTTTTGCTGCAAGAAGACCAGTCAAGGCAAAACAGGAATATTATGCGTGTCGCAGATCAAGCTTTCATTGCTAGTCAGAGAAGCGGGAAAGGTAAAGCTGGCTTTTCTTCTAGTAAGCAGAAATCTGCAAATGCTGCGCAACCAAAGAAGGAAGACAAAGATGAGAAGAAGGGTGACAAACAGAAGACATTTTGCAAGTACTGTAAGGGAAATGATCATGTCATCAAAGCGTGTCCTAAGCTGGCTGCGAAAGAGGCTAAGAAGAAAGAGGCTGGTATGGCTGTTGCAGATGCCTCTCCTTCTAACAATGAATCTGCTAATGTTGTGCTAGATACAGAATGGGCATTCAATGCGCAGTGCAGTTATGACCCATCTTTGCATGACACATGTATGTCTGCAGTAGATTCAGATGTATGGTACTTTGACAGTGGTGCCACTAAGCATATCACCTCGCAGCGCAGTTTATTCACTTTCCTTGAGTCTGCTCCCACAGGGAATACTGTCACTTGTGCCAATAACTCCTCTTATCCCGTTGAAGGAGTTGGACAGATTGTGCTGAATGTTGCAAATGGCAACACCTTTACACTTTTTGATGCATTGTATGTGCCAGGGATCAAAAAGAATCTGCTGTCAGTCTCCGCATTTGCCAAAACAGGTTTGGTTATAAAATTTGTGGATGACAGATGTACTGTTCATGATCTCTCTTGTGGTGACATCATTGTAGCATCTGGTTCACTATGTCGAGGGCTGTATAAGCTCAATATGGATGGCAAATGTGTAGAGGATTCAGCATGTGCTATTATGGATACGCAGGCTATTTCAAATGCAAAACTGTGGCATGCACGTTTTGGTCATCTGAATTTTGCAAGTTTGCTGCGCCTGCAGAAATCTGAAATGGTGTCTTCTTTGCCTAAGCTTGAGGCACCTGTCAAGCATGTTTGTGAGGGCTGCATATTGGGTAAAATGCAGCGTGCTTCCTTTCCCAAAGATGGATCAGTGAGAGTTGAACGCAGATTGCAGCTTGTTCACAGTGATGTTTGTGGTCCCATGCAAACTCCATCATTTGGAAACTACCTTTACTTCGTGACTTTCATTGATGATTTTACCAGGCATGCATGGGTATATCCTTTGAAGGCAAAGTCCGAAGTGTTTTTGTGCTTCAAACAGTTTTTGGTTATGGCTGAAAATGTGTCACAAAGTAAGATGGGCACCCTCCGTTCAGATCGAGGGGGGGAGTATATGTCTTCAGAATTTAATGCATTTCTGGCTGAGCGTGGGATAAAACACCAATGTACAGTGCCGTATACACCACAGCAAAATGGTGTGGCTGAGAGAAAAAACAGGTCTCTCATGGAAATGGCAAGATGTATGGTTAAGAGTCAAAGTCTACCACATGGTTTTTGGCTTGAGGCTGTCATGTGTGCCACTTATGTACTAAACAGGTGTCCCACCAAAGCATTACAGGTTGTCACTCCATATGAGGCTTGGCATGGCCGCAAGCCATCTGTTGGCCATTTACGTGTTTTTGGTTGCCTGGCATATGCATTAGTGCCTGTGCAACATCGCAGAAAATTGGATGACAAAGCTGTCAAATGTATTTTTGTTGGATATAGTGCTGAGAGCAAAGGCTATCGTTTGTATCATCCACAGACAAAGCGCATTTTGGTTAGCCGTGATGTTGTATTTGTGGAAGATGCAGTTCAGCCCTTGGTTTCATGTACTAAGGAGACAGATATCAGCTCACGTGATGTCTATGATACATTGTTGCCTCTTTTCAGTGGTGCACAGTCAAGTGCAATACCTCATGAGGCAGTTTTTCAGCCTATGCAGGTTTTAAATGATGGCACAGATCAGCCTATATCTGATGCAGATGTGCATGATGCACTTGAGGATGAGAGACAAGAGATTGAGGGCTCTAAAAACATGCCTAGATGGCTGGTGCAGACTTTGCGTGACAGCAAGTTGGATGCCCCTTTGTCTAGTCGCACTCGTTCTGGCTCTCATGGTGCCTCTTATGCGTCAGATTGTTATGCATTGGCTGTTTCTAGTATGTGCGATGAAAGTGAGCCTGTTTTATTTGATGAGGCACAAAGTTCAGAAAATTGGATGGCTGCTATGCAAGCAGAATACGATGCTATTATGAAGAATGGTACATGGTCTTTATGTGACTTGCCCCCTGGCAAGAAGGCCATTGGCACTAAGTGGGTATACAAATTGAAGCGTAAGCCTGATGGCACAGTGGATCGCCATAAGGCTAGGCTTGTTGCAAAAGGTTATGCTCAAGAGAAGGGCATTGATTTTGATGAGACTTTTGCTCCCACATGTCGTATGACCACTGTTCGTAGCATCTGTGCATTAGCAGCTCATAATGGTTGGAATGTACATCAGCTGGACATAAAGACTGCGTTCTTAAATGGAGATTTGCATGAGGAGGTGTATGTATCGCAGCCTCGTGGTTTTGTTCAAAGAGGGCAGGAAAACAAAGTGTGCAGGTTAAAAAAGGCTTTATATGGTTTAAAGCAAGCTCCACGAGCTTGGTATGAAAAAATACATGCATATTTGACTGCACATGGGTTTCAGAATAGTCCAACAGAAAGCACTTTGTATGCTAAACGTGTGGATGGTGTACATCTAATCATTGCTCTCTATGTCGATGACATGCTGCTCACAGGACCAAATGAGAGTCATATTGCTGATTTTAAGGCTGATTTGAATGCCTCTTTTGAGATGTCAGATTTGGGGCATTTGCATCATTATTTGGGGATACAATTTAAGCAGTGTGATGGAGGTATTGCTTTGTGTCAGACAAAGTATATTGAAACATTGTTGCGGAGATTTGGCCTTGAAGACTGCAAGCCTATTGCTACTCCAATGGAGACAGGTTTGAAGTTGAGTCTTCATGATGCTGGAGATCACTTTGATGTCACACTCTATCAGACAGCTGTTGGTTGCCTCATTTATGTATGCATTACGAGGCCAGACATTCAGTTTGCAGTCTCACAGGTGAGCAGATTTATGCATAGCCCAGGCATTAAGCATTGGCAGGCAGTGAAGCGTATCTTTCGCTATTTGAGTGGTACTCGGCATCTTGGGTTGTTTTATCCCAAGGGGGGATCATTGTCGCCAGATTTACATGCTTTTTCAGATTCTGACTGGGCTGGTTGTTATGACACACGCGTGTCCACGAGTGGTTTTTGCTTCATGCTTGGAAGCTCATGCATATCATGGTTGAGCAAGAAGCAGCCTACTGTGGCCACTTCTAGTTGTGAAGCTGAGTACAGGGCAGCTTTCACAGCTACGGTTGAGTGTGTGTGGCTCAGACGCCTTATGGCTGATTTGGGTGTTGGGCAGCCATCTGCCACCACCATCTTCACTGACAGTCAGAGCGCATTGGCAGTTGCGCGGAACCCAGTGTTCCATGCTCGTACGAAGCACATTGAGGTGCACTACCATTATGTCAGGGAGAGACTCTCTGCAGGAGAGATCAGTTTGGCTTATGTGCCAACACAGGATAACCTTGCAGACCTTTTCACAAAGGCTCTGCCTCGTGAGAAGTTCGAAGCTTTTCGCAAAGCTTTGGGCTTACTCCCTTTTGTGGATTCGTCCACATAGCTAGACACTTCCCTATACATGAGTGCTAGCTCTTGTTCACCGCATCACTCCAGGGGGGATTTGTTACCATATTATAGTAGTGATGTGTGTGAACACACTTAGGACCGCCGGGGCACTTTTTCCCTCACTAGGAGGTTTTTTCCCCCGTGCATTGTATATACGCCCATTATCTTCTAGGGCTTGTTATCTTTCATTTTTGGCACTCATAATACACTACTGTGTTGTGCTCAAGCTTCCTCATCTTCTTGAAGTTGTGTGTGCATTCCTGCAACCCTAATTCCAACAGTGTGTGGGAACAAGCCCTTAGCAAGAGGCTATAAAAGAGAATCTATAAATGAGTGAGAAGCTGTGAAAAGGTGAGAGGTATCTACTGGGAGAGAATAAAGGGTAGCATGAGAAGATTTAGGATGTGTCGAGATATTCTGGGAAGAGGTGGAGAGAATCAAGCAAAAGAGGTGGAGTGAATCAAGGAGAGATCAGTGGGATTAGATGCTTGGATGTAAACTCTATAAATTGAGGCATTGGACTAATGAGAATTTGCTGGTTTTTTATTATCTATGCCTACATTAAGCTATTAGTTAATTGCTCCACTAATTGCATCTTAATCATCGTCTAATCTCTTTGTTAATCATGTTGATTCTCGCATTTGATCCACCATAGCTCATCACATTGCTGCAAATTTAACTTCTAATTTTATGATTATGAGCACCATAGATATTTACTAACCACACTCTCTCCCCTTTTAGTAATGTTTCAACAACCAAAATCCTACCATTAGGATGGTTATCTATAATGTTAGGCTTCAAGCTACTTTTTACAATAGTCATAACTCCACTAAAACCCCCATAACAACACCACCCAATCTTTAAATCTATCTTTCCTCAAGGTTCTAGTCCCAAATACGTTATGCTCTTGTATAGCCAAAATGGAGAATCCCCACTCCTTGACTAAACCCCAACAACCAGAGTTGTTTTTTTGTGTGTCTTTAATCCCCTTAACATTCCATGTACACCCATTAATATTCAATGACTTACTCATGTTAGAGCAGTTTTTCAGGCACCATTTCTACCTCCTCTCCATTCCCTCCATGATCCCCCTCCTTTTGTATCTCTTTGTAGGCTTCATCCACCTACCAATTGAACTTTTGAATAGAAGAGGTCCCACTATCCTCCTCTCCTAAAGGACTAAAAGGATTTGTGTACAACAGAGGACTTATAATTAGGCTGCTTGAAGATTTACTTCCTTGTTTATCCCTAGCCACCACTTTATTAACAGTTTTTTCTAGCCTCATCCTTAGCCTGTCTTAGATTAGTTTTCCCTTTTACCTTTCTCCACACTCCTTCCCTTGAGGAATCCCCTTCATTAAATAGAACCCCTTTTCCTCTATTGTCTTCAGTAGTATCCATGCATGTCCCCTTTCCTTTAGTCATATTACCTCCACCTAATTCTTATTTTTCCACTTTCACTCTTTGGTTTAGCCTGCACCCCCCCCCCCACACACAATTTCTAGCTATATGTCCAAACCCACCACTTGGAAATGGCCCAAATTTTAGGTTTAGTTCCAATTTGCCTAACTCCCCAATATCCACCTCTACTGTTTTGGGAGTTTCTACCAAGGTGTTCTGAGAGATGCAAACACTGTTAGCTTGGTGGTCTCCCACATCTTCTTTAGGAAAATATAGGACCGGTCCAATAGCATTGGCTATTTCACTCAGCACGTGCTGTCGAAGCCAAGGAGGTCTACAATCTCGACACAGACTGGACAAGCTTCATACAAGCTCTTATTTACGTCAAAAAAGGGTCAAAAGGAATTGCATGCACCATTCTATGATCCATGAACAAAGGGGCTTTAGCAAACAACGCAAAGATTGCCTGACCCTTAGGGAATAGAATTTTAAAAAACCCCTTTCCTAGATAGAAAACCTATGAAACAAATCTATCATGAAAGATGTCATCTTACAGCCATTTACCAATATCAGCTTTAGATGGAGGCTTACCAGAGAAAAAGATGATTATGCTGCATAGAGAAAAAAGCCAACTTGGCTCCTGATCAGATTAGGTGAGACCTTCAAACATACCTTCCTACTCCTCATTTGAGGTCTTTGGGACTGGGCGATGATTCTCTCTGCTACCCACTCCGGAACAAATTTCTTTAGCTCCCTCCCCTCATTGAACATGCGAGCATTTCATGTCCTCAGAATACTCCTCTCCCCAATCCCCCCAACCACCCACATCCTCCTCTGGAACGTTGAATCCCATCTCCTCCATGCATGCAAGTTGTCACCCGCCGACTCGGTGTATGGGGGCATGTACTCATGCGTGTGAGGCAATGCCCACTCGCCCATGTCTACCTACACATGAGCATATTACTTAATAATGATGCCACTCACCTTAACTCGACTGAACTGACTTAACTCTCGGCAAGATCTCCAACAATATATTTCCTCCAATTCTATATTGGGTTATTACCTTAGGGTCCCTAACACCACTTACTATGAGAAATGGAGAGAGAACGTCCTGTAGTATATATCGTGAACCAAAGAAACATAGAGAGGAGACAAAGTGAGAGGATCCCCTCCTCTTGTGCAATTCCAAAGAGAGGGGGAGAGACAGAACCCTGTTGCTACGCATGTCTAGGGGGAGAGAGAGAGAGAGAGAGAGAGAGAGAGAGAGAGAGAGAGAGAGAGAGAGAGAGAGAGAGAGAGAGAGAGAGAGAGAGAGAGAGACGACTCGATTACCACATAGAGAAGGCCTCCTCTCTCTCAGACCATCGCAAAAGGCTGCCTGTCTCTCGGTCTTCGGCTAGGAGACTATGTATGCCTAAATCTCCAAAAATCAAATCAAAGATTTGATTGAGGGATAAGTGTCAAAATCCCATGCAAAACTTCCTATCATATTCCTTACAATATCTCCCAAATCTTATGTGTTTTAAGGTCTAAAACGTTACACAAATAAGGGATATTCTAGTAAAAGTAATCCCAAAAAATGATGTTGGGGGTGCCTAATATATCAGATTGTTGTTTGGAGAGAAAGAAATAAAAAAGTTATATTAACGTCTAAGAAAGACTAAAATGACCTATGAGACCAAATACATAACATGGAGATCATGAAGGTCTTGAGCTAAATACGTGGTCCAAAAGAAAACATGTGATAGAAGGAAAAATCCTACTAGTTAGCTATAATGCTTGTGATCAAAGATAACCCTCCTTGGAAAAATAAAATGAAACTATTCATGGATTTTTGTTTGGGTTTATGTAAATCTTCTATGATAGCTCTACCCTCACGAGAGAAGATTGTCCACTTTCCTTCTTCATGGGTTGCTTGACCTTCGGCTAACTTTGTACTCTACTCAAAGAAAAGCTCCAAGTACTTCTCCAACAATGCCCATGATTCTCCTCTTAGGGGTCATAGGGGTATCAATAGTACCTTGGAGAAGTTAGAGAGGTCATTCTATTGGCCTAAGATGTGGCGGCATGTCTACCATCATGTCTAGTCATGCCAGATATGTGTTGCGGCATTAACCGCACACCGCAACCGCATTTTGTAACCGCATTGGGTAAATTGTAATGCGCAATAGTCAGTTAGGGATTCCAAAGGATGTCATAGGAAGATATGTCTGTTCGGATCAGAGGATACTATTCCTATATATGGATGTAATTGTATGCACGAATCAATCAATCAAATCTACTATGATGTTATGTGCAAATTTTCCATACTTGTCTTAAATCTGTCATGCTATTATCTTAATCTTTATCAATTTGTAAGATAAGTATGAAGATAAGTATGCTGTGTATGAAGGTAACTAGTCCCGTAATCGCTTAGTGTTTTGTGCAGGAAGTAAATGTGATTACACATGGCGAGACCACGATGTTTGCGAATGCGCACGCATTCTCAAGGGCCTCTCCTGAGTTGGTGGTCCTAGCAACTGGGAGTGGCGGAGCCACCGTCTATTTGACGAAGCTCGTCATGGTTTGACGAGTAGCCTGCCTCTTTCCTCGATAGGGCCAAAGCCCGGGTTGCAGTGAGACAGAGCCATTCCTGTCCTCCTATCCGCACTCCAAATGCGGGTGGGTGCTCTTTGACACCCCCAACCTCTCCTCAGACAACTGTGTGATGGCTGTTTCCTTCACCACCGGTGGTTACACACCCGCAACCTGTAGTGATGGCCGCGCCAGCCAACAACATCAAGTATTCTAAGTTTTGGGGGAAACAAGGAGAAGATCCGAATGCATATGTGCGGCAATTTGGCAACTCTTATGGCCTGAATGTGCCTCCACCCCTTGTTCCTCTGTATAAGAAATGAGTTTTCGAGTCTACCCTTAGTGGCAAAGCATCCAGATGGCTGGCAGAGTACCCTGTCGGGCATTTTCAGGATTATGATGCGGTATGTCTATCGTTTTTACGTAGGTTTTGTGTGGAGAAGACAGTAGCCCAAACTCTAGAGCGGCTACGAGTCCTTAAGCAAGGCAAGCGCACACGCGAAGGATTATGCTACAAAATTTCGAGTGCTGTTACAGCGGGTTCCGCTGGCGCAGCGGCCAGCCCAGAAGGTCTTGAATGACTATTTCTTGAAAGGGTTAGCAAAGGGCCAAGCCGCTGCATCACCATGTTGTTATTCCATTGTGGGTGCCACAATCTTCTTGGACAAGCTTCCACCTTATTACCATTGAGATTTAAGAATATTTCTATGTGAATATTTTAATAAAATGATGTATGCATATTTATTAAAGGATAATTTAGAAAAAGAAATATCCTTGTTAAATTCCATTATTTATGAGTAGAATTATTTATAGTTCTATTATGTCCAACGAAGAAGGAATTTTCATATTATTGGGATGATTACCCTTATGATTAGAAATCACAGTTATTTTATGAGATAAATAGAGAAATATCTTTAGGGAATAAATCTAGGAATAAATTCAAGTAATTCTATGCTAGACCATGACCACATGAGAAAGGTGGGTCAGTGACCATCTCTTGAATCGTAAATTAAGCCAAGAATTGTGCATTCCCTTTTCTTCAGTATATGAAGAAGGGATAAACCATCTGATTTAGAGAATTTTTCCTAACACCCAAAATCATCTAGAAATAAGTTAGAAATTCATTTGTAATTGATGGATGGATCACCAAGATACGAGATTCATGATTTTCATTGAGAAAGTTTGGGTTTTGAAAAAAGAGTCTTGTGAAATCCACACTAGAGATGTTTTCTCGTAAATGGCTTTTCGTGAGAGGAAATCAAACTCAATGGGAAAATCTTACTTGCATAGAAACTCTGTTTTTGTAAAGGAATGTCTTATGCCAAAATGTTGGAGGAAGCATTTGCCAGCTTATTATTTAATCTAAGGAGAGCTTACGCTGCAACAACAGCTGGCGGGGAGTCATCGAAGGACGTCTCTCTCGGCGGCAAAGCTTGCCAAGGTCTTGACCAGCCTCGGTATAGTTAAAAATGGTGTGCTTCCGGTATGATGGGTGAGGGCCGACAAAGTGGTCCTTGAGTGAAGTGCTGGGACACCTAAGGAGGATCCTAGAGGGCTTTGACTAGGTGATGCACGGGCTCACGGGGCGGCTGCTAAGACAGCCTCACTTGAGGGAAAAACAGCATGATGATCTCTATGAACCAAGTGTAAGTCCCTCCTTGATTTGGCCATGTGACCTGCGGGTTCAGTTGGATTATAAAGGATAGATAAGGCTCCAACCCCGTTTAGATAAATTCTCGTTAGAAGATTTTCTTGGAGCAATCGCCCGTGCTTTCTGGGGGCGAGGAAAGCTTTTCGGTCTTGGTTTCAGAAGAATCGCACTAGTCCCTTGCTCGGACATCCGTGTGGTGGGCGAGGCCTCGAGTGGGAAGCTCTGCCTTGCGCAAGAGGTTGCTACTTCCGCTGCTAGCACTCTTGAGTTTGATGTGCACAGAGGGCAGGGGCCTCACAAGATGAGAGATGAAATATCCCATGCTTTTGGAATATTTTTTAATAAAAAAATGGTGGTTTGATGGGACTTCTAGGCGCCTCCTTGAAGCTCTCTTCGCAGTCCCCTGAGGTGTCAAAATTTACATTTTTAAAGATTAAGTACCAGTACTAGTAGTCAGCTTTATCTTATATGAAAATTTACTCATTTTTGATGGATTTTCTTTTCTTCTTGCATTTTTCTTATTCAAACACTTGCATTAATCCCATAGGCCCATTAGAACACACTCTTTTGAACACACTCTTTTGGTGGATTTTCTTTTCTTCTTGCATTTTTCTTATTCAAACACTTGCATTAATCCCATAGGCCCATTAGAACACACTCTTTGAACCTTAATCCAATTTTTTTCTGAAAATAGGTACCCCTAGGTTAAGGTGTCCAGTGCATATATTCAATTAATTTCTAATGCACATTGGAAAACTCTTTTTAAACTTCTATTTCAGGGGAATTCTGTGTAGCCCCCATTTCTGCCCGCACAATCGATGTTGCATTGATGGCTTACTCCTAATCATGTGTGGGATCATCCATTCCTATGGTATAAGCTGGGACCCTAGATGGGGGCACCATACAGTAGTGCAGGTGTAGCTAGAGTATCAAATAGCCAAAGCTTTGTCCTTGACTCTTGAAACTGTATATGTGAGCATTGCCTCTCTAGAGAGCCAAGGGCTACATATCCCCTCATCAATCTAGCTTTGGCTGCATTCCACACATCGAGAACTGAGGTCTAACAAAAGTGATCCCAAGGTATACATATGAGGGAACATACTCCACATGCTCTCCATTGTATGTAAACTATATTGCAGATCTACCTATCCACTATGGGGAGGTGTTAAATATCATGACCTTTGTCTTTCCAAGGTTAGTGAGGTCTTGGTCCTTGTTGTAAAAGGCCCGTAATGCATCCAAATGCCTCTTCAGCCCCTTTGGTGAATCAAAAATAAGAACAATATCATCTGCATACAAGAGGATTGGGAGAGAGAGAGAGAGAGAGAGAGAGAGAGAGAGAGAGAGAGAGAGAGAGAGAGAGAGAGAGAGAGAGGCTAGAGCTTCAAGAATCAAAGTTCAAGCTATGGAGCTTCAAGCTTGAATGTGAGGGAAGGTTGGGGGGGGGATGGAACTTTAAAGGAGTTTCTCGAGAGCTCAAGCCTGTAGCCAAGAGAAGCCAAAAAAGGTTGAAAAACAATAAGAAAAATGAACAAAGTTGACAAAAAATGGGCGGAAACGGCGCTTTTGTAAATGGTTCAAACTGCACCCAAAAGTTATATTATACCTTACGATACCCTACGATATCGTATGGTACCATACCATACAAACTGTACGGTACGAATAGATTCGTATACCTGTATGAGAAATAACTCTTTTTTTGGGGGGGGGGTTTCCTATCCACTCCTATCATCTGGCAAAGCATCATGGCATTTGCCTAGGGGGAAGCCCCCACCTATAGCCCTTGCACTCATACATTGAGGGACCTATCCTTTGTATGTTTCTCCTCTTGAGAGTCTCATGTATGATTCTCTATGGGGGTTTGTGCTTCTTCACCACCTCCACCCAATATTTCTTGGTGGTCTGTAGTTCTTCTCGCAAGGTGTAGCCTACAACACAACACGTGGCAACACACAGAGAGAGAGAGAGAGAGAGAGAGAGAGAGAGAGAGAGAGAGAGAGAGAGAGAGAGAGAGAGAGAGAGAGAGAGAGAGAGAGAGAGAGAGAGCGTCTACTAAAGACCTAATGAAACCAAAATGACACAATAATGTCTATGGCATATCTCATCATGGAATGGAAAATAAAATAGAAAGAAAACATAAACATAGCTATCTCATTGGGGTGATACAAAACTGTCCATGGAAACTCATCATGGAATACTAAGAACATAGAAACATGGGAGCAGCATCAGCTCTGAGTAGATGGTATACCACTCTCCAAAATATCAAGCATGGGGCTAATGAGTATGGCTGAGAGGTCTTCCTTAGCTATGTCACATGGAAAGGTAGCTCGATGTGGCAGTGGAGCATGTCCTAAATCTAGAGTTGATGAGATGGTTGTGGCCGATGACCGAGGGCACGCTGGAGTGCGGAGGCTCGGTCCATGGTAACACCTCTCTTGGAAAAGGTAGGTCCGCCGGAGCAACTTGAGGAGGGTCCACAAGATCCACTATATCGGTGTCCTCCACCTCTTGGGTCCAGAAGAAACTAGTGATGGTTGAGTGGCAAGGGAGGGGGTGGGGTGGCAGGGGGGACGAAGCTCTCTCAAGAAGGTGTCCTTGTGTCTAACGGACCTGTGTTTGTGGAACTCAAGCAGGAAGAGGCTTAGGCAAAACTGGTCCTGGAAGTCAATGATCCTGGAGAGTGGACCAAATCCCTCATGAAATAGATAGTGAAACCTCCCGTGGATCTCTAGTATACTGGGTAGTGTCTTATGTAATGCTCCTCCATCTCAACCTCTATGTGGCATAATCGGTAAATCCTCTCCTCTCTGGGTCTTCGTATGAGCTTCTCGGCTCTGAAGATGCACTCAAGTCTACCTGTCTCCACTTTGAGGCAGTGGGATGAAACCCACTTTGAGGCAGTGGGATGAAACTGTTGAAATTTGAGCTAAATGATGAGCTATGGTGGATCAAACACTAGAATCAACATAATTAACAAAGTGATTAGCAAGTGATTAAGATGTAATTAGTGAATAATTAGCACATAGATTAATGTAGGCATGGATACTCAAAAACCAGCAAATTCTCATTAGGGCTATGCCTCAATTTATAGTGTTTACATCAAGCATCAAATCCCCTTGATTTCTCCATGATTCACTCCCTGAATATCTCCACCTTTTGCCTGATTCTCTCCACCTCTTCTCTTTTCCCTGATTATCTCCCAGAATAACTCCACACTCCTAAATTCCCTCATGCTACCCATTATTCTCTCCCAGTAGATTCTTCTAACCTTTTCACAGGTTCTTTCACAATTACATCTCCTCTTTTACAGCCTCTATCCAAGAGCTTGTTCCCACACACACCCTATTCACTTGTATATTTCAACACCTCCCCTCAAGTGAATAATCCTAACACACATGGACCCTGTATCAAGTTTCCCTCTTACTTGATAGCCCGCGACCAGTGCCTCAAGTCCCTAAACTCCATAGTCCTTGACACTCTCTCTCTCTATGTGTCCAAGGCTACTATAAGTGCCCGCGACCTTGACTAAAGTGCTCACACATACAACTACCACTTGGCCTACATCATCGGTGGCTTAGAGGTGGTTTTACTTTGTTGGGGCAGGTTACATTGGGTTGTGGGCTCTCTCTCTCTCTCTCTCTCTCTCAGAAAAGATGATCCGACTCCACTTCCCTTGGAGCCTCCATGAAGTTTGCCGATGTCGTTCCTTCTTCACTGGGTTTGCTGTAGCAGTCTCTCGCCATGTGTCCTGGCTTTCCACATTTGTGGCAAGTGAAGGTCCTCCCTCCTACTCTGCCTCTTCCTCGTCCTCGTCCTCGAGAGAATCCTCCTCGGGTGAAGAATGCTTTTTCCTCTCCTGTTGTTGAGTCGAGCTCTTTCTTCTCTTTGCCTCTGCTCTCTTGCTCTAGTAGAGCTGCTTCTATCTCGTGTATCTTCAGTTCAGGTACATTCTTTAGTGTTGCTACAATGTTTTCATAATCTCCTTTGTCCACACTCTTCAAAAGTACAGCTAATGCTTCATCATCTTCTACCTTTTTGCCAATAGCTGCCAGCTGTTGCTTAATACTTTTATATTTGTTCAAGTGTGTGATTAAAGGTTCACTTTCCTTCATGTCCAATTTGTAAAATTTCATTAATAGATTTATCTTGGAATTTTTTGCTTGTGTACCAAATAATTTATTGAGTTCATCCCATGCATCTTTTGCCCACTGTATCCCTGTGATATGATGAATGATCTCATCATTTAAACTGAGTGCAATAAGCCCCAATGCTTTTTCATTCCTACTCTTCCACTCATTTTCCCCTCTCTCTGGGCATTCATCTCTCCCTTCAACTAATCCCCACAGATTTTTCCTCATCAGCAAATACATGGTTTTTGTTTGCCATGTATAAAACTGTTCTCCATTAAATTTGGCTATTTCCTGTGCTGAATTCATGGTGATGTGAAGGGGGTCTTACCTCTTGATCCAAATTCAAGATTCAAGGGCAGTGTCTACCCTTTTACAACTCAATCTAGTGTTTAATAGATGATTACAACAATTTTATCAGCATAAAATCACCAGAAATTACATTAAATTGAGAGTAACCAATTTGTACGGGATGGTTGGAGTATCAAACCAACTCCGATTTGTAATCTGAAGCTTTAGGGATCTGTATCAGATACCTAATGGCTAATTTGAACCCTCAATTGCACCAAAGTACAGTGATTAGCACTGATTAATCACTGATTAGCAAATTAATGCTCTGGTTTGTGTGCAGAAAACAGAGTATGCGGGGAGCTCAGATCTGGTGCCTTCCACTTCAAATGAGCTCAAATGCTTTCAAAGGCATCAATAGCAATGAGTCTAGTAGAGGATTAAGCCAAGAAACACAAGATTTGACCAAATAATGAAAGCTTAATCTCTGTTTTACCAAAGTCACCTGCAGATTTGATGAAGAGCTTTGATCTCTCTGTAGACTTGATGAAATTGATTTCTGTCTTCACCAGCTTGTAGAGCATGCTTGATTACCCCTTGGGCTAGGAGGAATTGAAGCAATTTGGCTTGATGAGTACAAGATCTGCAAAACTGTCAGGAAAAACTGCGCTGAGGAAAACGTCGATTTCTCCTAAATCCGCCGGCGGTTTGCTGCGTTTTCTTGATGGGCTTGAAGCCAAGGATGTTGGCTAGCTTAAGCTAGAAGCTTGTGACCTAATTTGAAGTGTGCTAAGTGCTAGAGACCCTCCACTGGCTGGGGGTGAAGGGGAAGAGTGAAAGCTTACTATAAAATTGATTTTTTGCTAATTATTTTACTAATCCTAATTAATTCACTAATGGGCTCATAAATCTGGTTGATTCTAGGCATGGCTCTGATACCATGTTGAAATTTGAGCTAAATGATGAGCTATGGTGGATCAAACACTAGAATCAATATAATTAACAAAGTGATTAGCAAGTGATTAAGACGTAATTAGTGAATAATTAGCACATAGATTAATGTAGGCATGGATACTCAAAAACCAGCAAATTCTCATTAGGGCTATGCCTCAATTTATAGTGTTTACATCAAGCATCAAATCCCCTTGATTTCTCCATGATTCACTCCCTGAATATCTCCACCTTTTGCCTGATTCTCTCCACCTCTTCTCTTTTCCCTGATTATCTCCCAGAATAACTCCACACTCCTAAATTCCCTCATGCTACCCATTATTCTCTCCCAGTAGATTCTTCTAACCTTTTCACAGGTTCTTTCACAATTACATCTCCTCTTTTACAGCCTCTATCCAAGAGCTTGTTCCCACACACACCCTATTCACTTGTATACTTCAACAGAAACCCGTATCTGGCCAATCGCAATCTGCATGGCATGGGACATGCAAACACTCAAGTAGCCCAACTATTGGATGAATCCATCCTTACTGAGTGTGAGGAAGTGATCTCTACAGAATTGCATCTTCGTGGTGGGGAGCTCTGGAGATGTGATCCATGTGCAATGGGTGTAGAGGCTAAGAAGATCTAATCGGATAACCTCGTTGGTATCCTTCTGAGAGAGCCGGAGAAAAGGGGAGTCCAAACTGTGCTACTGAAGGGGTGGTAGGTGGTCCATGCGGAGCCCATATACTGAGAACCAAGTGGAAACTAGTGCATACCATACTCCAGAGTGACCCTCAAGTGCTCGTCTCGCTGTCTCGAGGACTCCAGGGCAAGCTCAATCTACATGTGAAGGGGCAAGAAGTATGGAAGACCATTACCTTGGTTTTACCAAGGTTAATAGAGAGGTTCCACTGAGTGCAGAAGTCCTATAAGTCATCCAACTATCTGTAAAGCCCCTTGACTAAATTTGAGAGGAGGACGATGTCATCTACATAAAGTAGTATGGGGATCGATATGCCTACTAGTATGGGACCATCCCTGCATAATCCATCAATGAAGCTTAAGATCTCATCAAGTAGAGGCCAAAAAGAGTGGGTGATAGAGGGCATGCCTGTTTCACCCCAATAGTGCTGGAAATCTCATGTGATGTACCTCCTGGGGCTCTCACTATTATGGCTCACCCTAACCCTCCTTGAAACACATCCAAAAAGATATTACCTGGTGAACCGCAACTATCATGGAGGATCTTTCCAATGGCCGATCTTGTAACCCTTGAGGTCTCCAAGCTCTAAAACTCCTTGAGAAGCAATTCCACCGCGTCTCCCGGAGCGTTGTCACACCGCCATGTTGCACTATGGGTCCTCGTTCCTCGTCTCACCTCACTTCACTCACACACACTCACTAGCATGCATTAGGGAGAGATATTAGCAAGAGGATTAGCAAGAGCAAGACTCAATTGCACAATGGGAGACTATGTTGTATTATGAGAGAAATTCACTTATATACCCATGGCCCCATAAGTGTTCACATTATGGCCGATTGGGCACTTTAGGCTCATAAGAGGCCTAATGCTATTACAATGACTACTCTCATAATATGTCCATGAAGTAAATCACTTAGGACTTCATCCTATCTTGCTACCACGTGCTCTTGAAGCGAGAATCGCCCTAAATACTCTGTCACACCATTAGGGGCGCCCGTCCAAGTTGTGGCTTTGGACACTATTGCTTCATATCTTGAATGTATGTTCCTTTCGTGTATCTACTGTGACACCTTGATGTAAGATAATGGTGGTAGCTCTTGTTAATCCTAGACCTAGAATTGTATTAACATCCCCCCTTCTTGATGACGATCGCGTCCGCGTGATCACGTTGAAGACCTTTTTGTATCTACCGTGACACCTTGATGTAAGATAATGGCGGTAGCTCTTTTTAATCCTAGACCTAGAATTGTATTAACATCCCCCCTTCCTGATGACGATCGCGTCCGCGTGATCATGTTGAAGACCTTTTTGCGGGGGAGAATGAACAAGCTTTGCGGATGTGAATTACATTCAATGGTCTTTGTTCCTCCGGAGGAAATATGCAAAGCTAGTTAATGAATGAAGAGGTTAGCAGTTTATTGGGAATTTTTAAAGAGGTGGGAGGTGGGGTTTTTTGCGAAATGATTGCATTTTACATTTGTTGGAGTCCCCCTTTTTTCTGGGAGGGGGTCAATTTGTTTTTGGCAATCATCGGCATCATGGTTACATGTGATTTTTGTTAGTGGGGACACTAAGAGATGTTAATAATGGGAGAGAAGAGAGAGAAGGACCCGGAGGAACGTAGACTTAATCATCAGAACAAGATGGTGATTCTTAGTTCCTCATTTGATTCATTGAAGCGACATTCATCCTTTGAAGTAATTAGCTTGTGACGATGTCCCTTTGTGTGGAAGAATTCTTTTCAAATGTTGTTGAGTATAGGACCTGATCCTATCTTCTTCTATCCATGTGCTTTTTATGTTTTTATGTATATTTAAGTGCTCTTAGAAGGAGATTTTCATGAAGTAAAAGAATTGAGTCATATAGACTCTTATTGAACAACTCTGTTGCTGAAGTAGCCACTTGTTGGTGAGGATTGAAAGAATTATGTCGGCTTGCGAGGCTAATATAGAGATCTTTAGTATGGATTGAAAATCATTGAGTTGTGAAGATTGTGGCGTCGTTTGGAGAGGTTTGTAATTTGAAGGAAAATTCCAAGCGATGGGTTGTACCATTGACCAAGCTTTCGCCCACCATGGCCCCCCCATCTAGAGATGTACCTGGAAGTTGTCGATGGTGAGGCTTTGGTGCAAATGTTCTCGAGTGCATGAGTATGGATATGTACTCATGGAGCAGCTGCTACATTAATTTAGCCAAAAGAATAGTGAGCAATAAGCTTAACAAATATATAGTAGTGGCTATTGCATGATATGGCTTAATCCGTGATGGGGCTTAAATCGTGAAAGTTTAGGTTCTTAAATCGTGAGATGGAACTCCGTGAATTATAATTCCGTGAGATGGAATTCTGTGAATTTGTGTAAGATTACTCCCTAGCCCCTCAAGATAGCCCCTCAAGATGTCCAGTATCTTCCTTATAATCAATCCCCTTTTCAGAATAATAAAAGATCTTGTTTCTACCTGTTTTGGCCTAGAGAGAGAAAATATTCTAGAGAGAGATAACATAGTTTTTAGATATCTTTGGATGGAAATTTATCCTTTCTTATTAGAATAAATTCCCCCAAAATAGAAGTTTAACAAGAATTTCCTAAGGTGCATTAGAAATAAATTATAATCTGCTAAAAAGGCCTTAGCCTAAGGGTCCAGATTTTTTGAAAATTTTAGATTAAGATTCTGAGGGGCCAATCAAATTAATCCAAATGTAGGGAGGAGATAAATTGAAGAAATAAAGAAAAACCCCCCAAAAATAAGTAAATACTCACATAAGATGAAGAGTGGACTAAGGACCAAAGGAAATACTAAAAAAAATGAATTTTTGACACCTCAGAGTGGGGATTCCCCCTCATGAAGGAGGCGCCTATTTCACATGTGTGGAGGAGTTTAAAACTCTCAAATAATGAGATATTTCATCTCTCCTCTCTCCTAATTCAAGTCTAGTTCCAAAAAGTAAGCTGAACTGACCCAAAAATGATCAAAAATTGACCAAACTGCTCTGAAAAATTCTAGAATCAGTTTGCTTGGTTAGAGGCTCACGTTTTCCTATAAATAGAAGCCTCCCCCTTTGTAAAAGCTTAATAGTGTTTATGCACTGTTACTCTACTCCTCCCCAGAGCCAAAAACATTGAATTCACTTGTTTTTGACTAATTCCTCTACAAAGAATTGGTGGCCACTCTTGATCCAAACAAGAGTAGAACCCTCAATCCCTCAAGCCAAAGGAAAGCTCACAAAACTCCATGTTAGTTAATAATTCTACTTTTTTTAAATTCTAATCTATGGTTTTTTGAATTCTTTGCTTTTTAATGTGAATATGGATGATGAAAAGGCTTCCCCCTTCTCTTCATTAAGAATTTTAGCCTTTCTTTATCCTAAAATGAGAAATAAATAAATTAAGTTAAACTTTTCCTATTGATTACTCTTTAGAAGTGAAAATTGATTAGATTAGAGTGCTTTATTTCATCTTGGGATAAATTTTAAAGTAAATTTAGAATGTAAAAATTAAGAAATGGTCAGCCATACAAAGGAGGTTATGGCAAAATTTTCTTAAATTTTGTGGAAATAAGTTTTATCTTTATGTTATTCAAAAAGAATAATCCCCACTGTTTGTGCATTCTAAAAGAAATTCTTCTTATTTTAAAAGTGTTATTCCTATTTTATGCATAAATAGATGCATAAAAGGATTTTCTTTTATATAAAAGTGTTATTTTCATTAGATTTAAATTCTATGCATAGAATGCATATTGGATATTTGTTTTTATTATAAAAGTGTTATTTTCATTAGATTTAAATTTTATGCATAGAAAGATACATATTGGATATTTTTAATTATTATAAAAGTGTTATTTTCATTAGATTCAATTTCTATGCATGGAAGGATGCATAACATAAATTCTTTATATTTTAAAAGTGTTATTCCTATTAAATTGATTTTATGCATAAATAGATGCATAAAAGAAATTTCTTTTATATAAAGGTGTTATTTCTATTGAAGTTGGATTTTATTCATAAATAGATGCATAAAGAATTTTTATATCAAAATTAGATTTCTCTTTAATCCTATATTTAAATTCTACAAGTATTTGATAAATGAATAAGTAAATACTCTAAGAGAGAAATTTCTATCGTTTCATATTCACTCGGATTGTAATGAGAAAATTCAAAAAATCTATCGAAGTCAAAATTTCAGATAAATGATTAATTTATTTCTCATCAAAATTCATGATTAGTTTAGAAATCAGTTAAGTGAATATTCAATAAATGAAATTCAGTAAAATAGTAATTGAAATATCACCCCCTTTTTTGAGAAAGATAGTTCAGGAAGAACCTTATCAGATTCGAAACCTGAATTAGACTATGACCAAGACTGAACTCTTTCTCAGTTTTCAAGGAAAGACGATGTGACCAGTTCAAGAAAATTCACTCAAATCTCCCACCAAATCTGAAACTAAGTTGAGACCTTTGAATTGATATGAGGATCAAGGTTACAGAATTTGAGGAATTCTGTTTTGGAATTCAGACCTACGATCAAGAAGTTTTGGGGACGCGGATTTAAGATATACTCATTGTATTCACAAAAGAAAATCAAAACTGAAAACTTGCATAGAAACCCTGTTTTCTTAAAGGACTGTCTTACTCCAGAATGGTGGTGGAGGGAGCATTTGGTATATGTGTTTTTCTAAAGGAAGTTCGATTGCAACAGCTGGCGGGGAGTGTTCAAAGGACAGCTCACGCGATAAAGCTTACCCAGGTCCAGCCTCGGTATGGGTTAAAATGGTGCTCTTCTGGTATGATGGACGAGAGCCGATGAAGCGGTCCCTGAGTGAAGTGCCAGGACACCTAAGGAGGATCCTGGAGGGTTCTGACCAGGCAATGCACGGGCTCGCGGTACCGATGATACCCATGCGTATGTCGAGGAAGATATTGTATAATGGATCAATGTTTATTGTAATCTATTAATGGATCTCGTCTGACTAGCTGGTCTCAATGGGGCGGAGAGTCCAGAGTGATACTGTTTATTGTAATGGATTAATGTTTATTGTAATCTATTAATGGATCTCGTCTGACTAGCTGGTCTCAATGGGGCGGAGAGTCCAGAGTGATACTGTTTTTGTTGAGAAACAAGGATTGGAAGGAAATTTTGAGTTATGACATCTGTAACCAATAATTGTTTGTCAATGGATTGTTTTATAAGTTAAAGTTTTAAAGAGGAGTGTGTGCGTATCTGTATTCTAAAGCAAAAGTTAAGAAAGGCATTCAATTATGGGTGGGTGAGTACTTGTCTGGTTCTACAATTCCAATGGTTGGGCGGTGGCTAACCCATGGGCCAGATGGGGTTAGGTTGGCATTAGGAACTCAATGGAGTCTTTTTGGGCCCTTTAATTTGCCATGAGGTTATGGAAACGTTTAACTTTTTGACAAATAGGAGCCTGCCATGTAAGCAAAAACCAATGGTTTGTAAGAGAGGTGTAAGAGTGGTCAAAGGGTGCACTTTTTCCCCCAAAAAGGGGAGGGGGCAATTTTACAATTTTCGGACCTCCTTCTACATACAAGCTCCGATTTGAGCGGAGATTACAGATCCGTGATCTACGCATCAAGAGCTTTCCATAGATATGTTACATGATATGGTTTTATCCGCTAGATTTTAAATTCCATTTTCCCCCCAAAATTCAAATTCAAATAAAGTAGCCGTTTTGAAGCTTCTAATTAGAAAACGTTTCTTCTTAAAAGAAAAGGTTTGACTCCCTTAAACTGCCAAATAAAAGGGCCCAAGAAGACTCCATTGAGTTCCTAATGAATCAGTAGAGTTTTAATAATAAAATTGATTAATAGGAATACGCTTAGATCAATTAGGAAAAAAGAATTGATTTCTTCAAGTTAAGTCTTTAATAGTTTTCCTTCTATCTGGTTTAATCATATGAAGGTTAGTTTAGTCTCTTGACCCCGTTAGAAAATTTGTTAAGAAATTCAAAAAGGTGGAATCGTCCCCGTTTTTCGAGCAAGGGAAATTTTCCCGATTTCGGTTTTGGAATGACCACCAGTTTAGTCTCGTGCCCGTACATTCGAGGGCGAGGCCTCGAGTGGGAAACCTTGCCCCCCGCGCAAGAGGAAGCTACTTCCGCTGCTACCAACAACTGAGAATCCGGTGCGCAGAGGAGGTAGTGGGATCTCACAATTTGCAGGTTTTGACCTCGAGGGTTTTTTTTAATGGGTCATCTAGGACATGATTTGCAAGCAACAGCTTCTTATGCGCTCATTTATCACTTCTAGAGGGGTGACAAGAGCATTGTTATTTTGTTCTTGATGTGCTCCTAAGTCTCCATATTGTTCTTGAATTTATTGCTGTCTAAAATGATGTTGAGGAAGTAGGGAAGACTGTTGATTGTTTGCTTCTTGAATAGAGAAGCTCTTGTGTCGGTGCGGAATGCACGAGAGTGGTTGAGTGATTTGCTTGTTGTTGCTTGGGCTTCCATTCTTGTCAAACTTTAGGTGAAGTTGTTGGGGTTGAAGTCGGTGGTGAGATTTTCTTCACATTGTTCGACTTTGGCAACCATATGATGGAATTACCATCATAGTATCCTTGTTGTTGAAGTACATGCGCATAGGCAGCCATCTTTGACGAACACTGTAATTTGGTGGCCGATGTACTTGGTGTTGAGGTTTTTTTCTTTTTGCAAGCTTAGGGGACTTTGTTATGCGCTTGGGGACCCAAGATTTGGTATTTCTTTTGGTAGTACCCTTGTGCTTGCAGCACTGTTTTTGGTACCCACACTTGTTGCATTGGTGGAGTTCTTTGAAGAACTCGCATAGGCTTTTGTGGCAGTGTTGTGGAGTAATCTTCTTCTTCCTTGGCTTTCGAGCGCTACATTGAGGAAGAGGTTTTGATTGTCGAGGCACCCAAATTTGATTGGCACCTTCATAGTAGCCTTGAGCTATAAGTAGCTGCTTCTCCACCCACATTTTGAAACTATTAAGATATCGTGATTGTGGGAGTCTTGGTGGAGTTTTCTTTAGGGTTGATGTGGAAGGTTTGGGGCCCTCCTTGACTTTGGTTGTGCTGAGGCTGCAGGTTTGAGACTCATGGGCATTGTTGATGATGAGGTTAGAGTATTTTGTGGAGTGGTTGTTGTTGATGAACAAGGCCTTTGAGCATGTGGTTGTCTCCTTTGATGAGGTTTGTCGATGAAGATGCATAGGATCCAGGGCCTTTCCTTTGAGTTCCCTATTAAAGATAGATGGTTGGGCTCTGGGAACTTCTTCAGGAATACCTCCTCATTGTGAGGTTTTGGCATTGAACTTCATAGGTGAGGATGGGGTTGAAGGAGTAGAGGCTTTATCGGAGTTGGTTGTTGACACGCAGATGGTAGGTCATTGTGTGTAGAGGGGCTTTTGTGGAAGAGGCTAGTATCCTTTTGCATTCAGCATCATAGATATCCATTAAAGTTGGATCCTCTTCCTGGCAGTATAGTATTGCCAACTTTTTGTCGTCGCTCGTTGACCATCATGTGATGACTCTATCGTTGGCAAAGCATAGTGGTGCTTGGGCAACAAAACAATCCATTTATGCCCCAAGATTAAATCTGCTTCCAACACATGCTCAACCACAAAAAACTTGCAAGTGAGGGGGTTAGTTTCAATATACATTGTATGTTCAAAGTATACCAAACATGGCATGTTCAAGTCTTGTGTAAAGGTTTGATTTTTTATACATAAATAGATGCATAAAAGGATTTTCTTTTATAAAAGTGTTATTTCCATAGAAGTTGGATTTTATGCATAAATAGATGCATATAGAATTTTATCAAAATAAGAGTTCTCTTTAATCTTATGTTTAAATCCCATGAATATTGAAAAATGAATAAGAAAATACTTTGTGAGAGAAAATTCTACCATTTCATATTCTTTAGGATGGTAATGAGAAAATTCAGAAAAACTATCGAAGTCAGAATTTTAGATAAATGATTAAATTATTCCTCATAGGAATTCGTGATTAGTTTTGAATTCAATTAAGCAAATTACTCAATGAATGAAATTATTCCTCATAGGAATTCGTGATTAGTTTTGAATTCAATTTTAGATGAATGATTAAATTATTCCTCATAGGAATTCGTGATTAGTTTTGAATTCAATTAAGCAAATTACTCAATGAATGAAATTCAATAAAATAGTAATTGAAATATAACCCTTCGATAAAGATAGTTCAGGAAGAACCTTTCCAGACTCAAAACCCGAATCAGACTATGACCAAGACTTAATCTCCTTTGTTAGTTTCAAGAAAAGACGATGTGACCAGTTCAGTAATTTCACTCAAATCACCCACCGAATCTGAAACTAAGTTGAGACCTTTGATTTTGATTTGAGGATCAAGAATTCAAAATTCGAGGAATTCTGCTTGGGAATCCAGACCTGTGATCTAGAAGTCTTGGGATACGGATTTAAGATATACTCATTATGTTCAAAAGAAAAATCAAAACTGAAAACTTGCATAGAAACCCTATTTTCTTAAAGGACTGTCTTACGCGAGAATGCTAGAGGGAGCATTTGGTATATGTGTTTTTCTAAGGGAAGTTCGGTTTGCAACAGTTGGCACAGGGAGTGTTCAAAGGACGGCTCACGCAACAAAAACCTGCCTAGGTCTTGACCAGCCTAGGTATGGTGTAAAATGGTGTGCTTCTAATTGGGCGAGGGCCGACGAAGCGGTCTTGAGTGAAGTGCCAGGACACCTAAATAAGGAGGATCCTGGAGGGTTCTGACCAGGTGATGCACGGGCTCGTGGTGCTTAGGACACCCATGCGTATGTCCTGGAAGATATATATATGTATGATGACGAGAAAGTTATTGTAATCTGTTACTGGATCTCGTTGCTGTGACCTACTAGTCTCAATGGAGAGTCTAGAGTGATACTGTTTTGTGAGAAACAAGGATTGAATGGAAATTTTGAGTTATGACATCTATAACCAATAATTAATTGTTAATGGATTGTTTTATAAGTTAAAGTTTAGGGAGAAGTGTGTGCGTATCTGTATTCTAAAGCAAAAGTTAAGAAAGGCATTCAATTATGGGTGGGTGAGTACTTGTCTGGTTCTACCAATTCTAGTGGTTGGGCAGGGGCCGGATGGGGTTAGGCTGGAATCTGTAGAGTTTTAATAATAAAATTGATTAATAGGAATACACTTAGAACTCGAGTAGTTAAATAAAAGCCTGAAGACTTTTCTAATGAATAGATCAACGGCTGTGCCTAATTCAATTAGGAAAAAAGCGTTGATTCATTCAAGTTAGTTTCCCTTCTATCTCATTTAGTCAGATGAAGGTGAAAGTAACACTTTTATAATTTAAAAAAATCTTTTATGCATAAAAATCAAGGTGAAAGTAATACTTTTATAAAAAAATATCTTTTATGCATCATTTTTATGCATAAAAATCAATATTGATGAAAGTAACACTTTTATAATTAAAAAAATTCTTTTATGCATCATTTTATGCATAAAAATCAATATTGATGAAAATCACTCTTTTATAAAAAAATAATAACCAATATGCATCTTTCTATACATAGAATTTAAATCTAATAAAATCACTCTTTTATAATAAAAACATAATCAATATGCATCTTTCTATGCATAGATATTAAGTCTAATGAAAATCACTCTTTTATAATAATAAAAATAATCAATATGCATCTTTCTATGCATAGATATTAAATCTAATCAAAATCACTCTTTTATAATAAAATAATAATCAATATGTATCTTTCTATGCATAGATATTAAATCTAATGAAAATCACTCTTTTATAATAAAAAAATAATCAATATGCATCTTTCTATGCATAGATATTAAATCTGATGGAAATAACACTTTTGTAAAAAAAATATTTCTACTATGCATTTTCCTATGCATAGAATGAAAATAACACTTTTAGAATACACAAACGATGGGGATTACTCTTTTTGAATAATAAAAGGTAATACTTATTTCACAAAATTTAAGAAAATTTTGCCATAACCTCCTTTGTATGGCTGACCATTTTTCAAATTTTCCTATTCTTAATTTACTTAAAAATTATCCCCAATTTGTTTAAAGCATTCTAAACTAATCAATTTCCACTTTTAAAAGAGAAACAATATGAAAAGTTTAATTCAAACAAATTGATTACTTAACGAGGATAAAGAAGGGATGAATTTAAGAATGAGAGAGGGGGAAAGCCTTTCCAGTAAGGCATAGCATCAGATTATCATTTTAAAAATAACAAAAAATTAGAAAACCATTAAAAGAATAAGAAAAAATAGGATTTCTAACTTATATGAAATTCTGGGAGCTTTCCTTTGGCTTGATGGTTTGAGGGTTCTACTCTTGTTTGCAACAAGAGTGGCTACCAATTCTTTAGAAGAGGGAATGGTTAAAAACTAGTGAATTATTAAGAAATTCACAGTTCTTGGCTCTTGGGAGGAGTAGAGTAACATTGCATAAAACACTTTTAAGCTTCAACAAAGGGGGAGGCTTCTATTTATAAGAAAAAGTGAGCTCCTAACCAAGCAAACTGATTCTAGAATTTTTCAGATCAGTTTGGCCAATTTTTGACCATTTTTAGGTCAGTTTAGCTTACTTTTTGGAACTAGACTTGAATTAGGAGAGAGGAGAGATGAAATATCTCAGTTTTTGATAATTTAAAACTCCACCACACATGTGAAATAGGCGCCTCCTTCATGAGGGGGGAATTCTGATTGTGAGGTGTCAAAAATCCATTTTTTTAGTATTTCCTTTGGTCCTTAGTCCACTCTTCATCTTATGTGAGTATTTACTCATTTTTGGGAGGATTTCCTTTATTTCTTCTATTTATCTTCTCCATGCATTTGGATGAATCTGATTGGCCCCTCAAAACCTTAATTTAAAATTTTCAAAAAATCTGGACCCCTAGGATAAGGCCTTTTAACATATTATAATTGATTTCTAATGCACCTTTAGAAAATCTTTTTGAACTTCTATTTCGGGGGAAATTTTTTTATAAGATGAGATATTTTTCTATCCAAAAATATCTAAAATCTGAATAATCTCTCTCTAGAATATTTTCTCTCTCTAAGCCAAAACATGTAGTAGAAACAAGATCTTTTATATTTCTGAAGAGGGGATTGATTACAGGGGAAAATACTCGACATCTTGAGAGGCTGGGGAGGAATCTTACATTCTCTCCCACTTGAAAAACGTGGGATGTCCTCATCTCGCAAACTGGGGGTAATCCTGTAATAGTTCGGCTTCTTTCTCCCAGGTGGCATCTTCAAAAGCATAAAACTTCCATTTGACCAATAATTCTCTCAGAATTCTATTCTTGAGAACCTTTTCTCCAACGTGAAGGATTTCTTCAGGTTGGAGTTCCATCTGCCCTTGGGTTTGTTGAAGAAGTTAAGATTTCATCAATCAAGCACATGATTCAGGCTTGGTATATACTTTTTAAGAAGGCTGACATGAAATACATTATGTTCTTTGAGATGAGGAGGTAGAAGAAGCTTGTAGGCTAAGTCACCTACTTTCTTTGTAATCAGATATGGTCCACAATATCTGGGGGATAACTTCTTGTACTTCCCACCAAGAGATAGAGAACTTCTTTTGGAGCGTACTCGAATGAAGATCATATCTGCTTCTTCGAATTTTCTATCTGTCCTCTTCTTATCTGCATACTGCTGCTGTCTATCTTGGGCAGCTTTTATATCTTTACGAATTGACTGCATCTGCTGCTCCATGGCATCAAGCATCTGTCTGGACATCTCGACCCTAATCTTGGGCAGCTTTTATATCTTTACGAATTGACTGCATCTGCTGCTCCATGGCATCTGTCTGGACATCTCGACCCTAATCAATGGGTCGGACCAAGTTAAGAGAGTTAAGCAATCTTGTCCATAGAGAGCTTTGAAAGGGCTCATCCCAATACTTCTGTGATAAGAAGCATTGTAGGCAAACTCGACTAGGTGCAGATAGCTTAACCACTTCTTGGATTCCCTACCACAGCATGACCGAAGTATATCTTTGATTACTTGGTCTACCCTTTCTGTTTTACCATCGGTCTCAGGATGGTAAGCTGTGCTGAGATCCAAGAAAGTTCCTACTGCTTCGAAAAATGCAGTCCAAAATCTTGATGTGAATTTGGGATCTCGATCACTTACTATTCTTCTGGATAGGCCATGCAATCTGAAGATTTCCTTGAGGAACACTCTGGCCACATCCACTGCAGTGTAGGTTTCTTTTATTGGAATCAGATGGGCAACTTTGGTTAGTCTATCAACTACCATGAAGATGGAGTTGTAACCTGATTGCACTGAAGGTAACCCAGTAATAAAATCCATACTGATGCATTCCCACTTCATCTGGGGGATGTCTAATGGATATAACTTCCCAGGCATTTTTACTCTCTCGGCCTTGACTTTCTGACATGTCAGACATTGATGTACATGATTAAGCACATCCTTTTTTAGACCAGGCCAAAAGAAGCTTTTCTTCATAGACATGTAGGTTTTGATGAAACCTGGATGTCCTGCAATAAGGCTGTCATGGGCTTCATTCAGAATTTGACCCTTGGTTCCCTCATCATTTTGGGAATGCATAGGCTGCGATTGTAATACATAATTCCATCATCCAAGCTGTACCCTTGAACTCGGTTCAACTCCTGTGGAGTTTTGCTTTCCTGCATAAGTAGGGTAGCAATAGGGCCAAAGAATCTATCCTGCATGATCTTCTCTCTTGCTTCAATAATCAAAGGATTTGACACTATAGTAATTGCAAGCAAGGAGGCTTTTCTACTGAGGGCATCTGCTACCACATTTTCTTTGCCTGGGCGGTACTTGATTTCAAAATCAAATTCCTGTAGGGTTTGCATCCACCTTCTTTGGCGCATGTTGAGATCCTTCTGAGTGAAGATCCACTTTAAACTCTAACGATCTGTCATCAAAGTGAATCTTTGACCTAGTAGGTAATGTCTCCATAGCTTCAGGGCATATACTACTGAAAGTAGTTCCAAGTCGTGGGACAGCATAATTTCTCTCATGCGTTCTGAGTTTTTGGGATTCATAGACAACTGCATGACCTTCCTGCATGAGTGCACCTCCCAGGGCAAAACCACTGGCATCAGTTATTACTACCTCAAAGGGTAGAGAGAAATCTGGCAGCTTCAGAACGGGATTGGTTACCAAGGCGGTCTTCAGCTTATCACAAGCACTCTAGCAGTTGGCAGACCATTGAAATGGGGTATTCTTCTTGAGAAGATTAGTCAGGGGGGAAGCTATGAGAGCATACTTTGGTATAAAAATTCTTATACCAAAGAATCCTCTGACTTCTTTCACTATCTTTGGTTTAGGTCAATCTATGACTGCTTGGACTTTTGCGAAATCTGGAGAAATTCCGTCTTTTGATACCAAAAAGCCCAAGTATTCAACATGGTCAGTAGAGAAAGTGCATTTGCTCTTTTTTGCAAAGAGTTGGTGCTTCCTGAGATGTAGCTGGGGCATTCTTCAATCCAAATGGCATGATAGTGAATTCATAATGCCCATACCGAGTATTGATGGCTATCTTCGAGATATCTTGCTCATTAATCCTGATCTGATAATACCCTGATTTGAGATCTATCTTTGTGAAGATCTGGGCTCCACTTAGCCTGTCCAGAAGCTCATCAATTCTGGGGATAGGATACTTATTCTTAACTGTCAGTTGATTTAGACCTCCGTAGTCCACACAGAGTCTTAGCATTCCATCTTTCTTTTTCTGAAAGAGAACTGGTGCACCCCAAGGTGAAACACTGGGTCTTACAAACCTTTGTTCTAATAGCTGTCTAAGCTGTTCCTTGAGTTTGATGGCTTCAGGAACTGGCATTTTGTACGTGCGTAGGGCTACTGGTGGTTGAGCTCCGGGGATCAATTCTATCACATGATCTACTTCCCATATTGGAGGCATGTTAGCTCTGCTAGGAATAAATCATCATAATCACTTAACCATTTAGGTTCTTTAGCTTTTAACTTTGAGTCTACAGGATTCATTTTGACAAGATAAATGCGGTGCTTCTTTCTAAGTCCTTTTAGTAGCTTAGAAGCCTTTACTAACTACAAACTTGGGGATCTTGAAATTTTAATTCCTTGAACCTTATTTCCGTGAAGGTCATGGAAGGAAATGGTTCCATTATGACAGTGAATGTCAGCTTGATTTTTGTGGAGCCAATTCATTCCAAGGATCCCATCGAAAACTCCCGAAGGTATAACTCTGAACTGAGTCAGTTAAATTTCCATCTAGATTGAACTGAATACGATCTGTCTCAAGGTGAGTGAAAAGAATCTTCCCACTGGCCAATTCAACTTGCATAGGTTTCCCTGATTTCTGATCTAAGACTAGCTTACGCAAGCATCCAAGGGAAATGAAAGAATGAGTACTGCCTGAATCAATCAAAAGCTTAAAAGGCTTACCCTAATACTCAGCTGGAGTATGGATGACGGAGAATTGATGGTTTGGCCCTTGGTTTTCAATTGCTGCATAAATTTGTCCTTTTTCCTCTTCCACTACTTCAGCTATTGTGAGTGCTCTGGTGGCTGCTGCAGTCTGAGGTGGAACTCTTTCTCTTTGGTTGCCCCAGTTCTGGGAAGGAGTTCTAAGGCTTCTCTGGACAGAGGCAGACAGCAGCTGAGCTGGAGTTCTCCTTCGATTGCCCTAATTTTGATGAGATGGGCCCTGATTTTACTAATAGGAAGGGGCTGGTCTCTGTACTCTAGGTCCTTGACTTCCCTGTTCCCTTGACATGGCAGGAGTCGGCAGTCTTTCAGCTGGTGACCAAAACCCTGACATCCAAAACACTGGTTCTCACTTCTAAGCTCATCCCTCTGAATCCTTGAAAGAGGTGGGGCTCCTGAGAAAGTGTTCTGTGTGGGAAGGGTCTTCCTTCACTTCTGAGTCTTCTAGTATCCTGATTCTGATTTGGGCCTTGCTGCCTCTTTGGGGGAGGAAAGTTTGAAGTACTTCCCAGGGTTTGGAATCTTTTAAAATTAGAGGGTGCAGGCTTTGGCGAGATCTTAACAACAAAGGCTTTAGCAAAGTCCTTTTCCATTCTTACTGCTTCGGCCATTGAGACAGGTTTGGCATTCTTCTCACTAAGGTGTCCAATGGCTCGTTCATTCCTCGAATGAATCTTGCCATCAGTTGCTCTTCATCCAATTGAGGGGAATATTTGAGGAGAAGGGCAAAAGCTTGATGGTACTCTTCAATTTTCCGGCTATCCTGCTTTAGTTCCAAGAACTCATTCATTTTAGTTCCAAGAACTCATTCATTTTAGTTTCAAGGAAGCCCGGAGGACGAAACCTCTTTCTGAGGTAAGCTTTAAGATCAGTCCAGGTTTGGATATTCCAGTCGAGACGGTTAGTCTCGCAGTGATTCCTCTAAGCGACCTTGGCCGTTTCCACAATATTTAACCTGGCAAGAGCCATCTTGATTTTCTCATTGTAGCCAGTTATATCAAAGTATTCCTCCATTGCCTCAATCCACTTTTCCACTACTTCACCTAACTGTTCCCTTTCACCCTTGAAGGGACCAGGTTGGGATCTGTGCAGGGCTTTTTGAACATTCGGATCTAACTCTTCATCATCGGTAGAGGATTCGGTTGCCTTGCACGGGCCGCGCGCCTCATGACTCTAACAAAATGAGATTTTTGTCAACTTAACTTTGACAATTTATGATTATTTAATTTTTGTGATTTATTCTTTAAATAGAAGATTATTTCATCATACTTCATGTAACAAGATTAACCATATTCATAATCATCAAGATTAACCATATTCTTTAAACAAAAGATTATTTCATCATACTTCATGTAACAAGATTAACCATATTCATAATCATGAAAGCAATTTGCAAAACCTCATTTATTATCAAAAGTTTGGGATATATACATAGAGCATCACGGCTCCCAAAATCACTGCCTCAATCGTATACGCATAAAGAAGCGAAACTGCGAAGGAGACATACCATGGTACACACGATTCATTACAGAAAGAGATGCTGTAATTCTACTTCTAGGAATAAAGCGGCTAAGAAGTCTAAAAATTCGGCATGAAATTCTGAAGTTCCTGGGTGAATGATCAAAGAGTTGTACATGCTAAACAAGCCCTAGCCTTATCAGAATCATGGCTAAGGAAATATTTTGCCTGAGCCTATGACGCTGACTGGTACTGACATCATTAATACATCGTCCTCCATAGAACCACATATATTGACGTCGCTCAAGAGGATCAGGAAAGTAAAGACTCTCAAAATGATGTGCGAGTCTCACTCTACCTACTCGGGTCGTAGCAGAGTTGATGAGGTGCTCGAATGTCAAAGCTATCATATCGTGACTCTGGGAGAGCTCAAGAATGCCAGATAGATTCAAGGTATCCATCTAAAAGTTTTCAATTCAATTTATGAGTTTTCAATTTTTGAAGTTCATTCAACATAATATTAACAAGCGAAAACATTATTTCCCAGATTTGCTTTAAAATTTTAAGCAATTTCTGCTGCTGTTATGTAATTTTACAACAGCGCTCTGATACCAACTGTGAGATCCCACTGCCCCCTCTGCGCACTGGATTCTCGGATGGTGGCAGCGGAAGTAGCTTCCTCATGTGCGGGCGGGTTTCCCACCCGGGGCCTCGCCCTCGAATGTCCGAGCACAAGACTAAGCAGGTGGTCATTCCGAAAACCGAAACCAGGAAAATTTTCCATACCCAAAAAATGGGGAAGATTCCACCATTTTGAATTTCTTAAACGAATTTTTCTAACGAGGTCAAGATACTGAACTAACCTTCATCTGATTAAATTAGATAGAAGGGAAACTATTACAGACTTAACTTGAATGAATCAATGTTTTTTTCCTAAATTGAATCAGGCGCACAGCCGTTGATCTATTCATTAGAAAAGTCTTCAGGCTTTTATTTAACTACTCGAGTTCTAAGCGTATTCTTATTAATCAATTTTATTATTAAAACTCTACAGATTCCAGTCTATGGGTTAGCCACCGCCCAACCACTGGAATTGGTAGAACCAGACAAGTACTCACCCACCCATAATTGAATGCCTTTCTTAACTTTTGCTTTAGAATACAGATACGCACACACTCCTCTTTAAACTTTAACTTATAAAACAATTCATTAACAAACAATTATTGGTTACAGATGTCATAAGTCAAAATTTCCATTCAATCCTTGTTTCTCACAAAATAGTATCACTCTGGACTTTCTGTTGAGATCAGCAGGTCAGCACAATGAGATCCAGAAACAGATTACAATAATTTTCTCATCATCATACATATATATATATCTTCCACGACATACGCAAGGGTGTCCTAAGCATTGCGAGCCCGTGCATCGCCTGGTCAAAACCCTCAAGGATCCTCCTTAGGTGTCCTGGCACTTCACTCAGGGACCGCTTTATCAGCCCTCGCCCATCGTACTGGAAGCACACCATTTTACACCATACCCAGGTTGGTCAAGACCTGGGCAGGTTTTTGTCGCGTCAGCCATCCCTTGAACACTCCCCGCCAGCTGTTGCAACCGAACTTCCCTTAGAAAAACACATGTACCAAATGCCCCCTCTAGCATTCTGGCGTAAGATAGTCCTTAAGAAAACAGGGTTTCTATGCAAGTTTTCAGTTTTGATTTTTCTTTTGAACACAATGAGTATATCTTAAATCCGTATCCCAAGACTTCTAGATCACAGGTCTGGATTCCCAAGCAGAATTTCTGGAATTCTGAATTCTTGATCCTCCTCAGATCAAAATCAAAGGTCTCAACTTAGTTTCAGATTCGGTGTGTGATTTGAGTAAAATTACTGAATAGGTCACATCGTCTTTTCTTGAAACTCACGAAGGAGATTAATTCTTGGTCATAGTTTGATTTAGGTTTTGAGTCTGGAAAGGTTCTTCCTGAACTATCTTTATTGAAGGGTAATATTTCAATTACTGCTTTACTGAATTTCATTCATTGAGTAATTTGCTTAACTGAATTCAAAACTAATCACGAATTTCTATGAGGAATGATTTAATCATTTATCTAAAATTTCGACTTCGATAGTTTTTTTTAAATTTTCTCATTACCATCCTAGAGAATATGAAATGGTAGAATTTTCTCTCACAAAGTATTTTCTTATTCATTTTTCAATATTCATGGGATTTAAACATAGGCTTAAAGAGAACTCTTATTTTGATAAAATTCTGTATGCATTAATTTATGCATAAAATCCAACTTCTATGGAAATAACACTTTTATAAAAGAAAATCCTTTTATGCATCTATTTATGCATAAAAAATCAATTTTGATGAAAGTAACACTTTTATAATAAAAAAATTCTTTTATGCAAAAAAATCAATATTGGTGAAAGTAACACTTTTATAAAAAAAATCTTTTATGCATCATTTTTATGCATAAAAATCAATATTGATGAAAGTAACACTTTTATAATAAAAAAATTATTTTATGCATAAAAATAAATATTGATGAAAATCACTCTTTTATAAAAAAATAATAACCAATATGCATCTTTCTATACATAGAATTTAAATCTAATAAAATCACTCTTTTATAATAAAAAAATAATCAATATGCATCTTTCTATGCATAGATATTAAATCTAATGAAAATCACTCTTTTATAATAATAAAAAATAATCAATATGCATCTTTCTATGCATAGATATTAAATCCAATCAAAATCACTCTTTTATAATAAAAAAATTATCAATATGCATCTATCTATGCATAGATATTAAATCTAATGAAAATCACTCTTTTATAATAAAGAAATAATCAATATGCATCTTTCTATGCATAGATATTAAATCTAATGGAAATAACACTTTTGTAAAAAAAATATTTCTACAATGCATTTTCCTATGCATAGAATGAAAATAACACTTTTAGAATACACAAACGATGGGGATTACTCTTTTTCAATAATAAAAGGTAATACTTATTTCACAAAATTTAAGAAAATTTTGCCATAACCTCCTTTGTATGGCTGACCATTTTTCAAATTTTCCTATTCTTAATTTACTTAAAAATTATTCCCAATTTGTTAAAAGCATTCTAAACTAATCAATTTTCACTTTTAAAAGAGAAACAATATGAAAAGTTTAATTCAACCAATTTGATTACTAAACTAGGATAAAGAAGGGCTGAATTTAAGAATGGGAGAGGGGGAAAGCCTTTCCAGTAAGGCATAGCATCAGATTATCATTTTTTAAAGATAACAAAAAATTAGAAAACTATTAAAAGAATAAGAAAAAGTAGGATTTCTAACTTACATGAAATTCTGGGAGCTTTCCTTTGGCTTGATGGTTTGAGGGTTCTACGCTTGTTTGCAACAAGAGTGGCCCACCAATTCTTTAGAAGAGGGAATGGTCAAAAACTAGTGAATTATTAAGAAATTCACAGTTCTTGGCTCTTGGGGGAGGAGTAGAGTAACAGTGCATAAAACACTTTTAAGCTTCAACAAAGGGGTAGAGTAACAGTGCATAAAACACTTTTAAGCTTCAACAAAGGGGGAGGCTTCTATTTATAAGAGAAAGTGAGCTCCTAACCAAGCAAACTGGTTCTAGACTTTTCCAGATCAGTTTGGTCAATTTTTGACCATTTTTAGGTCAGTTTAGCTTCCTTTTTGGAACTTGACTTGAATTAGGAAAGAGGAGAGATGAAATATCTCAATTTTTGATAATTTAAAACTCCACCACACATGTGAAATAGGCGCGTCCTTCATGAGGGGAGAATTCTGATTGCGAGGTGTCAAAAATCCATTTTTTTAAGTATTTCCTTTAGTCCTTAGTCCACTCTTCATCTTATATGAGTATTTGCTCATTTTTGGGGGGATTTCCTTTATTTCTTCTATTTATCTTCTCCATACATTTGGATGAATCTGATTGGCCCCTCAAAACCTTAATTTAAAATTTTCAGAAAATTTGGACCCCTAGGATAAGGCCTTTTGAATAGATTATAATTGATTTCTAATGCACCTTCAGAAAATCTTTTTGAACTTCTGTTTCGGGGGAATTTATTTTAATAAGATGAGATATTTTTCCATCCAAAAATATCTAAAATCTGAATAACCTCTCTCTAGAATATTTTCTCTCTCTAAGCCAAAACAGGTAGAAATAAGATCTTTTATATTTCTGAAGAGGGGATTGATTACAAGGGAAAATACTGGACATCTTGAGAGGTTGGGGAGGAATCTTACAGCTCTTGTGGTGCATACTGTGCATGTCCTCTCCTCATGTGGAATATGTTGGGCCGATCGTGATATGCATAGCATGTGACAAGTGTATCTGTATTTATCTCACAATCTCCAAGAATCCATCCTCGGAGAGTCTCAAGAAGTGATCTCTCTAGAACTCACATTTCTTACCAATCTCTAATGGAGACACCCATGTTTGGTGCATGTGAAGCCCGAGTAGATCAAACCTGGTTGATGATCTCCTATCTCCTGAGAGATCAAGGTAGGGGGAATCCAGGCCATATTGAAATGGGGGGAGGCAGTCCATCTGTATGCCATGTGCATGAAACCACTTGACTACCTTAGAGTACCATGCATGTGTCAGTAATGGTGGTGGCCATGTCACTGAGGAGGAGGGTAGTCCTACTCGTCTTCTCAATCACTCCCTCTCCCTCTCGCAGTATAATTTCATAGAGGACTCTAGTGCTAGTCATGGTGGGAGGCGATCTTTGTCAAGTGTGTATACATGTTGAATATAAGTGACAGTCTGAAAAAGGGCATCTTTAACTAGTGGGGCCACCCCAAAATTTTCATGTAGAATGTCATGTGGTAGAGATGGCTTACTCCTAATTATGCATGATAACATCATCACGTGTAGCCTCTCTATGCTTCTCTAGTGATCCTTCCCTAGGCCTAGCCCCCAAAGTCTACACCATCCATAGCTGCCATCGCTGGTCATACTAGACTATCAAAGAGCTAGTAGTTAGTGTGAGGTTCTTGGAAATGTGCTTGGATGCCCTCACGCATATAGCAAAGGGAGGCGAGTCGTGGGAGTTGGCCAACAAAAAACCCAGTGAGGATGTTGTGCTTGCCCTGATGCTTTCGGTCGCTCTACTATGTTTTGCTTTATCCTCGCCACTTGCCCGCACTCTTTGCTATGGGCGGCCAATCTTAGGGCTAGACTTGCTAATCTTATCTTAACCTTAGTTTAACCACCCACAAAAAACAAGATTAGTTGGCCTATGCCACGTTGGAAATTGTTAGCACTTAAAGTTGAAAATTGTTAGCACCTAAAATATGTACCCCGCAACTTTGAAATGAATTGCCTCACTTATTTAGAGGTGAATATATATTCATGTAAAATATTTATTTTATAAGGTTTTTGATTTGAAAAATTTTATTATCAAATTTATTATATCTTCCTTTTTTGGTAGTGTAGGACACGCATCCATCCCTCCTTACAGGCCCTAGCAAAAACGACCTTTCTTTACTTGGTGCCATCCATAGAGCCCCTGCACACACTCCCCCCCCCTTCTCTTTGTTGTGAGAGTGACAATTGTAGAAGAGCTCCTTTGTCTTCTTTCCACAAAAATGCATCTATTCTTTTGATCATGGTTCTTGTGAGCCCTTTATGCACATCATTTTTTTATTATGGTGGCAGATGTTGGGAGCTTTGCATGCAAAGACCCTCTCTCCTATTTTTGTAGATAGGCGTCTCTCTCTCTCTCCAACATAGCCTCTTGGCATCTTCGAGGTCTCTATGTAGAATCAGCTACTACAGGAGCATTTTGAGCACCTCTCTCTCTGTTTCCATGAGAAAGCAAGGGCATGTATCTCCCTCTATTTCGTACAGTCATGCTCATACAAGGAGGATAGCTTTGCGGCGTCTCCTCGTATTCTCACTCCTCGAACAAGCGGCGTCTCCTCGACAAGCGGCCTTCTCTTCTTATCGCATGCACACAGGCGGCGCTTTTTTGTGCTTTTCATTTGCTGGCCTTGCTTAGCATGTGCGGCCACATTAGGTCTAGGATAATATTGTTATGTTAATGTAATATTGTTATTATAATTATATTAAATTAATTATATTAATAATTATATAATTACTCATATAATTATAATAATATTATTATGTTAATATAATAATAATAATATTATTAATTTAATATAATTATAATAATAATATTATATTAATATAATATTATTAAATTAATTATATTAATAATTCTATTAAATTAATTATTAATATAATTATTAATATAATTATAATAACAATTATTTTAAATTTATAATATTAATAATTAATTATTTATATATTATTAATATAATTATAATAATATTATTATATTAACATAATAATATTATATTAAATTATAAAAATATTATTATTATAATAACAATTATATTAAATCAATAATATTAATAATTATATTAACAAGTATATTAATAATTATATTAATAATTATATATTAAATTAGTTTAATATATCATTGTTAATTTAATTATTAATATAATTGTTAATATAATTAATTATTAGTACATAATTATTATGGATAACATAGATGTACTATAATTATTTTTTATAATTTAACCAATATATAATGGTTAAATTAAATATATTCATAATTATGCATTAATAATTAATTATATTAAGTTAATTATATTATTAAATATATTAACAATTATACTAATAATTATATTAATATGATTATTAATATAATTTTTATATTAATAATTATATTAATATAATTATTAATATAATTAATTGTTAATACATAATTGTTAATATAACTAATTTAACCATTATATATCTTGACCATTATATAATTGTTAACCATTATATAATGGTTAAATTACAAAAAAATTATAGTACATCTACGTTATCCATAGTCCACCTCTAGGTTTTTTTTTGCATAATGTAGACGTAATTCTCTGTCTATTTTTTAATAAATATATAATTATATTTAATAAGAACAATTATAGTAATCTACTTCTACCTTGTATCAAACACACTGACATGTGAGGATAAAAATTGTACCTTACATAATTATTGTAAAACAGATATGTAAAGGATGGAATCATTGTTAGAGAATGATGATTAATTTAGGTCTTTTTTAAAACTCCTCATCATGGCATTATTGTGTTTTGATCACAGCTATGTTTAGACCCTTGTGAGTCATGTCAAATATGGCAAATATGCACACTAGATTGACAATTAAAATTAGTAAACGAGACATTTATATGTATTCTATCATATTAAAGCATGAAACATGAAGAGTCCAAACTATTGTTCAGTTATTATAAGGTGTAAGACTTGTACTAAACATTAAAGTTAACAAACTCGTCTTTAACCATTATATAATTGAAAATGCTTAATATAATTGAAATTTGGATTTGAAACCACCCTCATCCGTAATTTTCCCACCCATCTACATCCAACGCTTTTACGCTACATCATGCAAGAATGGCCATGGGATGCCCCCATGGCCATCCCAAAATGATCTTGAGGTATTGGGATCATGCAAAAATGGCCCTTGGGCCATTCTTCCACATGTTGTGCATGAAAAGAATGGCCCTATAGGATGCCCCACGGCCGTTCCAAAATGACTTGGGATGCATTGGGGCCATTCTCAAATCGCACCCACATTAGGTATGCACTGGGGCCATTCTCGAATCGCACCCACGTTAGGTATGCACTAGGGCCATTCTTGCACCTGTTATGCATGAAAAGGATGGCCCGGTTGGGTGGCACCAAGGATATGCTAGAATGGCCCTAGACCATTGTTTCATGCACAATCTAGCATCAAGATTGGCCCTAGGGCTGTTCTTGGATGCCCAATAGCATGCAAGAAAGATGGTGTCACACCAAGGCCATGCTAGAATGGCCCTATATCCATTCTTGCATGTAAAAGAGCATCAAGAATGGCCCTAGGGCCATTCTTGGATGCCCCATGCCCATTTCCAACATAACCTATGTGCCTTGGGGTCACGCAAGAAATGGCCCTGGGACCATTCTTTGATGTCCTAGGGCCAATCTTGTATGCTCTTTATTTTCCATGAAAGAATGGCTGTAGGGCCATTCGTGCACCGGTTGTGCATGAAAAGAATGGCACTTGGGCCATTCTTACACCTGTTGATTAGTTAAAGGATGGCCCTATGGCTATTTGTGTTTGACGAAGAGCATGCAAGAAGGTTGGGTGGTACCAAGGCCATGCTAGAATGGCATTAGGGCCATTGTTGCATGCACAAGACCATCAAGATTGGCCCTAGGGCCATTCTAAGATGCCCAAGAGCATGCAAAAAAGTTGGGTGCCACCAAGGCCACCGAATGGCCCCATATCCATTATTGCATGTAGAAGAGCATCAAGAGTGGCCCTATGGCCATTCTAGGATGCCCAAGAGCATGCAAGAAAGTTGGGTGCCACCAAGGCCATGCTCGAATGGCCCCATATCCATTATTGCATGTAGAAGAGCATCAAGAGTGGCCCTATGGCCATTCTAGGATGCCCAAGAGCATGCAAGAAAAGAATGGCCATAGGGCAAGAAAGTTGGGTGCCACCAAGGCCATGCTAGAATGGCCCCATATCCTTTATTGCATGTAGAAAATCATCAACTAGGGCCATTCTTGGATGCCCCATGGCCATTTCCAACATGATCTATGTGCCTTGGGGTCATGCAAGAATGGCCCTCGGGCCATGCTTTGATGCTCTAGGGCCAATCTTGCATGCTCTTTGAGGCCTTTAAGGCAAAACAATGACCTTATTTGCCATAAAAGAATGGCCCTTCTTCGGCTATTCTTGCACCGGGGTTGTGCATGAAAAGAATGGCCCTGGGGCCATTCTTGCACCTATTGTGCATAAAAAGAATGGCCCTATGGTCATTCTTATTTGCCCAAGAGCATGAAAGAAGGTTGGGTGGTACCACGACCATTCTAGGATGCCCCATGGTCATTCTTGCACCTGTTGTATAAGAAAAGAATGGCCCTATGGCCATTCTTGGATGCCCAAGAGCATGCAAGAAAGTTGGGTATGTAAAAGAGCATCAAGAATTGCCCTCAGGGCCATTCTTAGTAGATGCCCCATGGCCATTTCCAACATGATCTATGTGTCTTGGGGTCATGCAAGAATGGCCCTAGGGCCATGCTTTGATGCTCTATGGCCAATCTTGAATGCTCTTTGAGGCCTTTAAGGCAAAATAATGACCTTATTTGCCATGAAAAGAATGGCCCTGGGGCCATTCTTGCACCGGTTGTGCATGAAAAGAATGGCCCTGGGGACATTCTTACACCTGTTGTGCATGAAAAGAATGGGCCTATGGCCATTCTTGTTTGCCCAAGAGCATTGGAAGAAGGTTGGGTAGCAGCAAGGCTATGCTAGAATGGCCCTAGGGCCATTGTTGCATGCATAAGAGTATCAAGATTGGCCCTAGGGCATTCTAGGATACCGCATGGCCATTCTTTCACCTGTTGTATAAGAAAAGAATGGCCCTAGGGCCATTCTTTCACCTGTTGTATAAGAAAAGAATGGCCCTAGGGCCATTCTCGGATGCCCAAAAGCATGCAAGAAAGTTGGGTGCCACCAAGGCCATGCTAGAATGGCCCCATATCCATTCTTGAATGTAGAAGAGCATCAAGAATGGCCCTAGGGCCATTCTTGGATGCCCCATGGCCATTTGCAACATGACCTATATGCCTTGGGGTCATGCAAGAATGGGGACTTACATACCTTTGTAGCCATTCTATCGCTTTTAAACATACCCTAGTATTATGAACAAAATTGAGTGTATTATGTTTTCATCCTTGGAGATTTGCACAATCTACTCTTAACTCTATGATGTTATCATTGATAGGTATGGATGCTCGACCTGGAGACAAGGTCTTTATGATGCTACCAAGTGCATGTGTTGGAGTTGGTTGCATCTCTAGAACAAATCTAGAGATGTTTTACAGTGGCTCTAAGATCGGTCAAGGGAATGTGTCTTTGTTTGTAGAGAAATGTGTGAAGGAGTCCCCTTCCAACTATGGATGCAAGAGATCTAAGAGGTGCACTTTGGACTTCCGTCCGTTGGCCTAAAGTTATGCTAATGCCTTTTAGAGATTCTCCAAATTTTGGAGAGCAAATGGATAATGTAGATGGACAAGCCGGTCCTATGGAACCTCCAATTGTGGATGCTATACCAATGACATCTTTAGAGTCTGACATCAGAACTCGAGAGTCTTAGAAGAGCAAAAATGTCCTTTTATGGGATGAGAGCAACACACCCAAATTATGTACAAGGGTTTGATACTGTATGTGCTTCCAGAAAACTATGTCAACTTTGAACAACTTGGTGATGAGCATTGCGTAGGTGTTGCTGTTGATAGGGCGCAAGAGGGTACATTAAATGGAAATGGTTATGAGGTGGATAGCATCAACTTAGTTAAGTGGCCTATCAAGCAAATTACAATGTTAGACAATACTCCATTGTAGCGTTATGTAGCCTTTAAAGACATGCAGGGTGATGGTGGTGAGCAGAACATAGTTGAGTATCCACGGTGGCTCAAGAGGTCCCAGCCTCAAAAAAGAGACGCTATACTTTCATAAAAAGAACTCCAAATGAGAGAGAACCACCAACTTTGAGTTTCTATTTGTTGTCAATAGAATCAGTGCAAAGGGTTGCCTCTATTGATTGTTTGTAAAAACAAATGTTGTCAGCTTGTAGATCACAACATGATAATGTGCATACGCCAAGATTTTTGGGGACAATCTCAAGAAATTCAGACAAACTATGTATATGATGTGCTCTCTATGTCTTGGCTACAAGACTCAAAAACAAAGAAGATTAAATATGAATTTAAACTTAATGGGATGGATGGAATCCTGAAGACATCCTTTTACTACTACAGGGAAAAGTTTGAGGTTGGTGTGCGTCAATATGTACATCGAAACACATGGATAGTCCGAAGAAGCCTTGAGCATACTGGTATGGCTAGAGCACTACTTGAGGACTTCATCAAAAACGTTAACTCAGAGCGGATGCCTAACAAGATTAAAACTATGCTGGATGGCTCAAGGGAGACTCAATTAAGGATACCCGAAACATACAAGTAGGGTGACATATTAGATGAGATCAATACAACGCTTGATCAATTGGGATATGAAAAGAAGTTATTGAAGTCTTCTTTTGGGAGTCTATGGAATTAAGAGTATCCCCACGTGGCATTGACAAAGACAAGTGAGTTTGCTAAGTGCAGTTTGTGTAGTTCATTGAAGGCTAGAATGGGAGCCAAGCGAAGTCTACAAGAAAGAGCAAAGATTAAGGAGGAAATAAAAGTTCACATGAGTCAGCAAACAGAGTTGTAGAAACATGTACTATGCATGGCGTGCATTTTTAGAATTACAACCAAAGAAATATGTATGCATCATCCATGATAAGATGGATCAAAAGAAGATGGCCATTCCTAAACTACGAACGATACCAAAGGACACAGATTCAGCATAGCAGCTGCAAAGTGGCATATTGATTGGTATGATCACTCATGGACATGGGGAGGGGCAAGGTGTCAATGTGATTTCAACTTTTCGCAAATTGCCAGAGAACTTACTACTGCAACTAGATAATTGTGCAGGTGAATACAAGAATCAATATTTGTTTGCATATCTATCTCTTCTAGTTGCAAGGGGGGTTTTTAAAACTGTTCAATTGGGATTTTTAACGGTCGGACACACACATGAGGATGCAATGTTTATTAGGCTCTCAGAAAAATTGAGAGTCGGACAGACCTTCACTTTACCACATTTGATGGACACCTTAAGGAGAAGCTCAAGCTCTTCACTAGTGCCTTTTTTGCTCAAGTGCTTGACTTCAAGCGATATTGTGATGGATACATTTGTGATGGGCAAGATGCAATTATAGGCCACTCTAGGCCACTTCAATTTTGATTCTTCATCTCATGAATGGGGACACACCAGTAATGAAATATAAAGGGCATGTAGCAACACCTAATTGGAGGCCTAGTGACGGAGGTATTCCACTGTGGAAGAAAGATAGTGAAGGTAAGCCAATGTTACCACCAGGTAATCCACCTTTGTTGTCGATGGAAGAGCGTGTAAAGGGGCATGAGGATGTGATATCAAGTATAAAGTCTTATATTATATTTTGGCAAAATCTTGGAAACAGTTCTTTTGTTCCAAGATGTTATAGACCTGTGATGGAATAATGTAATCCAAGAGCTTGATAAACCAATTATAGCATCCGAGGCTAGATTGTACACACATTTTTGGACATGGATGCTTCCTTTGATCCTGAAAGGTTCTTAGGTTACAAGGAGTACAATGATCATTATTGTGGGCCTTAACGAGAGAAACCAAGGAATGAATTCAACCCAATGCTAGATGTCCAGCAAGGGGACTTTATCTTGTTGCTCCCACCAAACAGAGATGTGTATCCTATTTGGCTTGCTATGGCTGAATCAAGCATTGATATAGATAGGAACTCACCAAACTACAAGAAGATTCTGATACAGTATTGCACCGTGTGCAAGAAAGGGTGGTTTGACAGATGCAAGACCTATGCTGATTGTTGGAAGGGGTTTTGGATGGAGAACAAGAAAGATCCTCGGGTGTGGGAAGAGGCAGATGCAATTGTTTGGTCATGGAGGCCTAGAAAACCAGGGCCTTATATGAGAATCAAGATACCAGTCAAGGAAGCCAAAAAAGCACAAGAAGGAATGCACCTAGGTGGAGCAGATTGACCTCATGGAATACTTTGACATTGCAAAGTTATGACTTTTGTGGGTGCTGACTTTTGTTCTTTAAATTTGCATGATAGTAAAAATGCAGTAGTCTCACTTTAAATTATTTGAAATTTTCTATTTCTCACAACCTAATTTGCAAACGAGACCATTTTTCCACCATCATAATCTACCATCGTACTTGTTCAAGACTTGGTATTTAAATTTAAAAATTGTTTCAATTAATTGTTGGCATTGAAAGTAGAGTTTCATTTATTAGTTTGATCCACAATCATGAAGTCTGTGGGTATTTATGTACAAGACATATGCAGCTTCCTTGTTATGGTGTTTATCAACACCACCTTCCTACATGATCTATCTATCTCCTTGCAAGTATGGAATGGCCCAACGGCCATTCTTTACACATGTACAAATTCTCACAATAAGTGGTAAATTCCCAATTTATGCGAAACATACCAATTTTAAAATTCTCAAAATGTAAGATTTTTTCCATTTTATCTAATATGGTCTTCTCTCTCTCTTTTTACAGAAGTAAAGATTCACCAAATCATGATCAAAGATAAACAAAATACAACAAACTATATACAATGATGAATACACAAAGCTTTAAGACAACAAACTCAAAAGACAATATCATAACATATATAAACTACAAAATATCAAGTAATGCCAACAAAAATAGACCAGAGACTACAATGAAATAGTTTTAACCTAGCTAGTGTTTAGTCACTAGACAAGTGTACAATCAAAATCTAAGTACAACATATAAGTGCTAACCGAGCTACTCTATCCACTAGTCTGGGTCCTCATCTCTAACAGGCTCACAATGCCTAATGTTGTTTGATAAGCCCCTTATGAGACTCGTTTCATGATACTCTCGTCTACCTAGCACTACCGCCTTACCAACCTAGGCAGGGCTGAGCAAAGTACCATTGGGCCACCACCTGGAGTGCCCTCTCAGCCTCTATTTGTCGTTCTCACTGCAATCAGCTCTACCTCTATACCCAAAATGTAAAGTTTGTCCTCATCTGGGCCTCCCACTATACTGAGTGAGCTCCTCTTCTGTCTCTATAGATGTGTCACGAGAGGACCTGTGCCACCAACTTTATCTAGATCCATGTGCTTGCTCTCCTAGTACATGATGTAAAGAATCCAGCCCAAACTCACTGGTTGTCCACTCAACCTTTGTGGGCTCCTCAAATCCCGGCAGAATATCTGCATGGCCCATCTCTCAAGAAATGGCCGATAAGTCGAGTAGTGTGTGAGACTAGCTGGATAGTGTGGTGAGGTCCATCTCAATTGTGCCTAGGTAGAGATCAACGATGATGCTGAGCACATGATAGATGGACAAGTCGACATCATACTTGCAAATAAGGCATCTCATCTATCATACCATCTGTAATGTAATGTAATGAAGATGAAAAAAGTGCTCAAATTATTATGTAGGCGTGTTGCGCATCACAAGGGCCACTTAGCAGACCAAACATGTAGTATCATGCACGAGGCTAGGTGCATGTAGTGCTAATGGTTGTCATCCAGTAATCTCATTGATTAGTCATGGGGATATACAAAGCAAGATATGGCTACATGCAGATGCCAAAATTCAAGACACTACCGGCTCTAGTGAAAGAAGTGCTTGACATGATTCTCTGCGATCCTCTTCCTCATCATCTCGTCTACCATACTCTTGCATAGAGTAGCTAGCTTTGCTCTTTCTTGTTGGAGCTCTATAGAGTGCCTCTTAATATACTGTGATGCAGCTGGATCTGCACTCCTAGATGTTAGTGCCTACACAAAAGGTCAATTGTTAATCAAGATGATGACCATCAAAACATTGATATATAAATAAACATTGATATAATGATGTACATAAATATAAAAAGAGAAATATGCATGGTCCATGGTCCTCTTGGTGTGACCCTCGATTTTCTTTGGCAAACTAAATCTCTAATAGTAGATGTAGATGCGTGCTAGGCGCCATATAGAAAAGTTGATATAAAAATATATATAAACCTAAAAACACGGATACCTAGCCCATGGTCCTCACCTGTGTCAAGAATAAATATACCACACATAATGTATAAACTCCATCGTCGATCCAACATCCACCCCAATGTGTCTCTCTAAAGCCTCAAAAGTCAAACTAGGGACATGTTGAAGGGCCTCTCCTAGTCCTTTGGTAAAGCATGGCGTATGCATCCTCCTGTACCAACACCACCTCCATGTCTATAAGAAGTACAATCCACCTCATGACCGAGCACAAACTCTAGATATAGCTGTTTTTTTGCAACGTGTAGTGGGATGTGCTGGTTATGCGGCACCATCCCATATGCTACTACATATCTACTATATATATGTGATGGCGTATGTGGGTGGGAGCACCTTGTTATGTTGAGTGGCCTAATTGTTGGATGCAACTCACTTATATGACTATGAAATAGCTCTAGAATTGCCTCTCTAATTCCAATAAATTTATTAACCTCCCTATATGGCAGGCCATGTGATAAGGGAGCTATCCATCCATTCGTCCACATATGTCACATCAATAAGGCTATAAAGGGATGCTAACATTGCCTCCAAGGCCATGAAGAGATGCCAACATTGCCTCCAAGGCTACAAAGATATGCCTAGAACATTGCCTCTGAGGCTGCAAACAATGTATAATGTGGAGGGAGCGTCGGTGTGGTAGTCACCCGTATAGTTGCTAGCTCTCACGTACACTTGATAGCTCTCTCTCAACACTAGCAATAAGGCTAGAAATGGTCTAACATGTCAGGGTAGGCTCACTATATCCCTCCTCCATAGTATGTATTCGAGAATAATTTATAGCCTTAGACACCTACAACAAAAATTAATATACGAAGGTCTACTTTTAATTAAATAATGGAAAAAAACATGTGGTGTACTAAATAAAACCAAATTTCTCTCACCTAACTTAATGACTCTACCTACTACTATGAAAACAATAGATCTTTGAAGCTAAGCCATAAATTGAGAGACTACAATCATGAATGTTTTTTTTATTAAACAAAAATACTATGGATAAAAGAATAGAAATGAATTTTGTAAGAAATTTTTATACAAGATTTTTTTTTATAGACATGGTGGTGGTGGTGGCTATAGACATGGTGGTGGCTATAAAGGAATTGAAGACCATGTAGGATTAGGGTAAAACTCAATGTATTGTGGTTGTCTTTAATTATGGCAGATCAGGGAAAAAAACTCTATGCAATTGAAAGTAGAAGAACTATCGCTAATAGAGAGTAAGAAGAGGAAAAATAGCAATGGAAAAATGTGGGCTAGACAACCTTCCGAAGCATAAACTCTCCCACACGATTGCCTACTAGGAGAATTAATTTACCTTGATATATGATTTCTATGCATGCGAGCAACCAGATTGCAACTCCCTTGTACCAAGAAACTCTCTCTCTCGAGCCCACATATCTCTCCTCTTTTGCCATAGACAATGAATCTTTAGCAAAAAGACAAAGGAACTCTTTTTTTTTAAATATTCTCTATAATTTTTTTCCATGTGAAATCAATAATATTTGTGATGGCACTCTTTTCGTGGATGTAATAGATTGGACAATAGGACCTTTTTGCAATAATAAGCTATTAGAATATAGTATTACTATTAGACTCACCAGCATCAAATACAGATTAAAGCATGAAAACCTACTCTTATTAATGGGCCCTACTCACTCTCTTAACAATGCAAGACTCCCTATTTGGAGACAAATGTCATGCTATAAGATTAAAGCATGAAAACCTACTCTTATTAATGGGCCCTACTCACTCTCTTAGCAATGCAAGACTCCCTATTTGCAATAATAAGCTATTAGAATATAGTATTACTATTAGACTCACCAGCATCAAATACAGATTAAAGCATGAAAACCTACTCTTATTAATGGGCCCTACTCACTCTCTTAGCAATGCAAGACTCCCTATTTGGAGACAAATGTCATGCTATAAGGAGAGAGAGAGAGAGAGAGAGAGAGAGAGAGAGAGAGAGAGAGAGTTATATTAAACATCTTCAAAAGATCTCGTGGTTCTATGAGACCAAAAGTGATACAATAGTGTCCATGTAATCTCCTCATGGTATAAAAGACAACAAAGACTAGAGCTATGAGCTAGGAGTGTAAAATCAAGCTATATGATACAAAATGGGACCATCATCACCTATGGAGCTAACCCCCAAGTAGGAGGAAGGGGGACATCAAGGACATCAAGCATGGGGTTAGCCTATAGAAGGCTTTGCAAATCTACTGAGCATGGGAAGGTGGCTATATGCCTCTCCAAGATCTCCTCAAGTTGGGGCTGATGTCTATGTTGCTAGAGCGAGGTCCGAGGAGTTTGAAATGTCAGGCTCAATATAGTGCCATGGCCCAATCTCGAGTCACACCAAAGTGCAGCTTCCCACATGGTTTCTCCTTGGCACTTGTATTGTTATCTTTGCGTAATGTTGATTCTTGCTCAATTTCCATATGCTCATACATTTAAAAGATCCACATTCCCTTGAGCTCCATCTCTATACATGTCTTCAAAAGATATGCCTCCTGGATCATATTGTTTGGCTAGCTCCATATGCATTCTGGTTCCTTTATTAAATGATCACTCTTATCATATCAACAGACAACCTTAAAACTTTGTAGTCACCTCAAGACACCCCCTTTGATCTTGTTGTGGTGTTCCCAACCTACAACCATGAAATGGGTTGATGATGGTCCATAATCTGCTGCCACTTTATCTTCATTGCCTACCTTTGTCATTTTCTTCAATGCATTACCTTCCATGGTGGCTTCCTCATGTGAGGTTTCAAGCCCACTATCCTTCTCATTCAAAGTTCTGCCAGCTCCACTAGACCAAGTTCCATGTCTCTTGATTCATGGTGGCTTCTTCATGTGAGGTCTCAAGCCCGATATCCTTCTCATTCGAAGCGCTGCTAGCTCAAATAGAACCAAGCTCCATGTCTCTTGATTCAACTCATATGTAAAGTTGGGCCTCTATTTGAAAAATGGTTTTTTACCAACAACAACTCAGTTGGACTTGCACTCTGATACCTTCCCTTGTATTCAAATCATCATTCTATTTGCCAAATAGATTACTGGTCAACTTTGGATTTTTACAATAAAAATTATGTAGTTGCATTCTACTAAAAAATCTGATCATTTTTCATACAAAACATGTCACTGAATTCCATCATTTAGAGCTGCCTTGTTATTAAAACTTCAAAATCTATAGTAACCCAAGTCCTCGACAAGCCCAACCAAGCACATCATACTATGATCCGCATCTGCCTCACACTTGATAAGTCTATGTAATTATGGGCAAAGTCCTTCATCTTTATGCTAAAAAATGTGATTTCTTGATATCAACTACTTTCGTGCCATTGGCTCTATGACCATCACATAGCCTTGCCCAAATCAGTGTTTTGTTACTTTTCTAACATTTTTCACATTTCCAACCATCCTAGTACTCGGGGGGGTCACTCGTATAAATATGTAAGTATCACGTGGGTTCAACAGAAGGACATTTTAAATATTTAAAATTTACAAAAATATATTTACAGAGGGGATTTATTTATTGTATTTTAAAAAAAAATTACAGATTTGAATAGGAAAGGATACATTATATTCACTAAAAAATTCACAGATAAGGGACTTTTTAAATAGGCCTTGAACGCACGTGATATAGAGGATTTACATATAGTGACCCCCCCCGAGTCCTAGTATCACATGCCCAATGTGGGCTTTCCAAAGAACTGTGCTCTCATACTAAGTGTCATGGGCCCAAAACGTGGCACCTAGACATTGGGCCACAAGGCACAACACATCACCCCCATCTCACCATGCATCTTGGCTCCATCGGCCCATCGAGCACGTCATCACATGTTTTTTCTTATCATATCACACCCATCTCACCCAACTCTATATCAAAGGTAGGCTAGAGTTATTCCCTCCATCTCAATTCCATGATCTTGCCTACCCGACCTTGTCGTCAGATTCTCAACTTGACACAACTCATCATCCCATCTGCAATTTCATCATTTCTACTATTTCTCTTTGGTCGAGTTTCCATATTGGCACTTTAAATCAAGGTAGGGAGAGCATCCCTTGGGGCACACGATAACGTGTACCCCCCACTTGCACCCAAGAGGCCTAACCCGTGCATGAGTGTATTACTAAGTGTACCCCCCACTTGCACCCAAGAGGCCTAATATGCCTAACCCGTGCATGAGTGTATTACTAAGTGTGCCTAGGTATAAGTCTGTGCTACACCTCTCCTTTGCACTTCATCCCCATAAAGATGCATGAAGCTAGATGTGAGCCAGCATACCTCCAAAAGCCCCAAGGGTCATGGATAGAAATCCCAACTTTCCCAAGCCTCACAAACTCAAGGAGATAGAAGACATAGTGACACTCTTTCAAGAGTGAAAATAAGTGTACTAAAATCAAGAGTGAAAACAAACATTTTAATAATTGAAAGAAGAGCCATCTATGAAAAGAAGAGACCAAAAATGATTATTTGAAACTTTTGATCAAGGACAACATAGCACCTATGAGGAACTAACAGAATGTTTACCTTTGCACAATGTTTACAAAGTGTGTAAATGTAGCCATAGATTCAATCAATTGCATAGTAGATTTAAATCTATGGCGCTTTACACACCGCCGGCTGCCCACCTAAATGCATTCAAGCCTTACACACCGCCTCACGCCTTGGGTGCTCGTCTACCACCGTGGCCTCCACCTCCTACCCCTGTTTTGCCTATGCGTGGGAAGCCGAGCTTGGCTGCCCAAACTTAGACGCACCTATCTCTAGCCAATCAACTTGTAATTGGTGGACCATGCAGTCGTTCCTTCCCGTCATTTTGCAATGATAAATCAAGTTCTATGTTTTGCGTTTTTTTCCAGCACACCAGATCGATTTGCAGAGTGATCTCCATCTAGGCATGTTCTGCATTTTTTTTTCTTGCTCCTCAAACTCCATATCTTCACAAATTTTTTATGCATGTTGTATACTCTACGTTTCTGCATGCTGTATTTTCTTACATGCTGTGTTTTCTTGCGTTTTTTAAAGCGCCTGCATGCTGTAAATTTTGTTGCATGAATGCCTTATGCCTACAATAGTGTGTAATGCATGAATGCATGGCACTTTAAAGTGCGTGGATACTGTATTTTCTGCTGCAAAAAATACATGCTATGCAGAACTTACAACAGAAAGAACAGAAAGAATATGTAACATCTTAAACAATATCTTGCATTTTTAAAGCACCTGCATGCTGTATTTTCTATTGCATGAATGCATGGCTCCTGCAACAGTGCGTAAGGCATGAATGCATGGAGCTTTAAAGTGCCTACATGCTGTTTTTTTCTGTTGCAAAAAATACAACATGCTATGCAGATATAATACAACAAAAAGAACAGAAAGAATATGTGACATCTTGAACAATATCACTCTTGCAGTCCTAAATCAGGGTTATTAGGAGCTTAAATTACTTGACAAGGGTCGTATTTGCTTGTATATATTTGCATTTGAATCCATTAAAATCATGTTACAAATGCAAATTGATTTTAATGTAATATATCTACCTACAAATGCACCACTTGCATATCTACTTACATGTACATGATTGCACCAGCATGTCAATTATAGTTTACTTTGTGGTTTCTTGTCTGATTATTTGTCGCATTATCTTACGCTATGATTAAAATCATCTCTTCTTCAATTTAAGCAGCAGTGATTTTGAAAATCCTCTAAATGTGCACCACCAGTGTGGTTGCTATCACTATGCTCTCTTGCCCAATATAGATTTGGTGTCGATATCACCACCTTGGCCGCATCTTGTTTTAAATCCCAATGGAATGACAAGATGTCTGATTTTCTAGTTTTTGTCTTGATTGAATGGTGCTAGGTAATAGCCTTTCCTTAAGCACTTCATATGAACTCTGCATGTTATGTATAACCTCGTATCTTCTGTATTTTCTACATGTTATACATATTCCTCCCCTTGGTATAAATTGGCAAAAGAAGTATTCTATATCTATTTGTTCTGCTTGTTCTGTAGTATCATCTTTGTTCTGTATTATCTGTATAAGGCAGGGTTGCATGGTGCGGTATTTGATTGGCCCAACGCCACGCATTTAGGTGGGTGCGAGACAGTGTGTAATGCGCTTGTATCATCTGCATGTTTTGATTTGCATCTTCTTTTATTATTATTAATCATCATTGAGTGCTTTGATTAGTATCTAATTGACCCTTTTATTTTGACGTTCCAATAATCTCCGAATGGATTCCCAGAACTCGCAAGACAGCGAGTACACACCCTTATACTCCCAATATTCTCAGAAATCCTGATTCCTGACATGCATGTGCCAGTCACTCCAACCAATAGTTTGACACTACCCGCATCCTCATCCTCGGCATCATTTGCATGTCCCCCACTTGTTCCAGGGACTTTTCCTTTGTCCGCTTTTGGTGGTTCATCGTTTACATTTATGCCATACCAAAGGCCCAACCTAATCGGCTGCCAGTCTATGCATCAAAGTTCACAACCCTCACAAGCAGAGACGGAGATCTCATCTTTACCTCCAGAAGGGAGAAGTGATGTGGATGGAGTTTGTGCCCCAGAAAAAGTAAAAAAGCTTCCAGCAGTAAAACGTAGAGTCCGACAATCAAATGATGTAGAGGTACAGGAGGTTGAAGTTTCCAACAAAGCTCCCATGACCAAGAGAGGTAGAAAGGCCTCAACACCAAAGACCAATGTAGATGAACAAACACGGAAGAGGGATGTGTGGAAGGATGCATGGGTTGTTCAGCTCATTCACATTTGGGGCTCAATGCACGATGAGTTTGGAAAAACTCCAAAGCAAGGGATTGAGCTATGGTCTAAGGTTGCCACTCAACTTGCAGTGCTATTCCCAGAATATGACAGACTCTGAAAGTTGCAGAAAGAAATGGAGTCATGTGTATACAGACTACAAGAAGGACAAGGCCCATAATTCGATCTTTGGAAATGATCATAATTAAACATGTCAATGGTTTAATATCATTGATGAGTACATGCACAATCGGGCAAATGTGGTTAGCTACACCCATGCTTCAGCTGTGGGTGGTAACACCGATGGCCCAATTGTAAAAGTAGATGAAGGAGAGGATACACAATCCTCTATCAAAATAGAAGCGCCAAAGAGAAATGTCCCCAATGTACGACCACGAAAAGATCGAAAGATTGAGGATTCCCTTGTGTCGACATGGCCAACACGGCCAAAGTCATGGCAGATCAACACAAGGACTCTCTTACAGATCGCAAGGTAGCAGAAGCCCAAAAGTTGCAAATGCTAGGCTAGCTTCCTTCAGCTGTGATTGGCCTTTTGGATGTAGTGAAAAGTTTTAAAAAGGAGTGATTTCACTTTGTTATCTCTGTAAATTATGGTGTTTTAACAAGTTTATTGTAATTGAAATCAATCATCTTGTAATGAAACACTTTAATTTTTCAACTAATTTCAAGTTTTAACATCTAAATACACTAATGTTATGTAATCATAAGACTTTAGCCATTCTTCCATTTATTACAAGGGATGGAAGACGAGTTAATTCTCGTACTTTCTCATTGCAATCATCATTTCTTTGATTGCAATGATTGAGATGATGGATTCATATTATGATGAGGACGATTTATGCATACATGTATCCATACTGAGTCAGTGCATGGCTCGAGTTTGGCTTGCATTGCAAGCTCAGATTGCTAAAAGGAAACATAAGTGACGGTCGTGTTAGGATTATCCTAGATCCCAAACTTTTATGGAGCGTGGTTTGCTTGGAAGCTACTCAGACAGAATGTTCAAGAGTAGGCTCCGCCTAGGCAAGGAAATATTTCACTTCTTGACTGCACGGCTTACTCCTCGCTTGCAACGGTGTAACACTAACTATCGAAAGGCAATCACTGTGGCGAAGCGTGTATGTGTGGCTTTGCATCGTCTAGCTACCGAATCAAACTTACAAGTAATAGCAAATTTGTATAGGGTTTCCACGTCTTCATGCCAAAAGATCATTATGGAGTTGTGTGATGCAATCTCCACATCAGGTCTTCATGACATGTACATTAAATGGCCTTCTTCTTATAGGATGCGTATCATGGCTAAAGGATTTCAGGTTCCAATTATTGCCCCTCATGTGCACCCTGAGGACTACTTTAATCGGAAGGGGTTTCGTTCTATAATTTTGTAGATGACCATTGCTTCTAACTACTTGGTTTGGGATTATGACATTGGTTGGGCAAGTTCTATGCATATGCCAAAGAAGTGATCTGAGACAGTGATGTGAATCAAACAACGTAGGGATTTATTGTTTACTTGGTGATTGTGCTTACCCTACAAGATTTTGCATGCTTTCTCCATTCAAAGGAAGTAAAAATAGATTATTCCCTGAGCGGTACTTTTGAAACTACATTCAATCTAGTTCACAGATGCCTGTGGAGCGGACTTTTGGAATGCTGAAAGCCCGCTTTCGTATTTTATTGAGAAGAGATGTGACATGTTATTACAAAATGTGCCAAAGATGATTAGCACTTGTTTGATCTTTCTTATAACATGTGCATTGTGCATGGAGATTCATTTGATGAAGGTTGGGTTCAAGTGACACAAGCGGAGGTGGATAGAGCAAATAATGATGCATTGGCTTTGGCTCCAATCATTCAGAATAGGCTGCATGTGGGTCTTACTGAGGTTACAGCTTTGGTGCAGACCGAGATCTCAGCGATTGTGCAGAGGGCACAATCATCTGAAATAGCATCGCTTGATTCATCCCAAGTTGCAGGCGCAAAAAGCATAGACAATCTTGGTAGAGTTATGTTTAAAGAGAGAGAGAGGACAAATGTGAGAATTGTATTTGGTGATCATGACGTGACTGATATGAGTGACAATAGTGAGTAGGAGATGAAATAGTGCTTGGATGTTATGACTTTGGACACAATGTTGGTACTTTGGTTATCTCAAAGACATCATATTTTGCAAGCTTTATAAAATATCTCCAAAACACTAGGCAGATTATTTTATTAGGATATTTATTTGGTTTTTAAATCTCATATGCCTACTGATTCTCTTTTTTTTTTGTAGATGGAAGGAGGGAAAGGGGTAAGATAAATCTAGTTCATCCCCTCGTCTCCTCTCGAAGAGAGCAGGGTGTAGCCACAATAACTGTGGTGATGGGGTTCAAGTCTCCAACTCTCTATTTGTATGGATGGAAATTGCTTTTATAGGGTATTGATAAAGTTTGGGAGTAACTTGTAAGTTACGGGGTGCAACATGTAAGTATGTGGGTAAGTAATCATTGATTACCAATTCATTCTTGCACTTGTATTTACAATCATTTATCATGTAAGGACTCTTAGCATATGTGTTGAGCACCAGATTGGGACTAGGCATGCACTGACTCAAGCTCTTTACTTGTTGCATGTATACGCAAGTTAACATGCAAGTGGAGATGCACGTTGTGTAAAGGGCGGTGTGTAAATGCATGGGCAGTCAGTTTTTTAATAAATGCAAGCATGGGCAGTTAGTGTGTAATGGGGTACGCCCATTCAAGAGTGCACAAGGCACTTTTTGGCTGCCCACATATTGGGCAGTATTGTGACACCCTTGGGCGCGATCTGTATCCAGCCTATGTTTTTTGCAATTATCATGCTTTTGTATGAAATCAAACAATTCTATGCATGTGCATAGATACTCGAGTTTCCCTATAAATAGAGATACCATTTTCATAATTCACATCCCACGACTCCCAAGCTCCTCCCCTCATTTTGAGTCAGAAGAAGTTAAAACTCAAAATGAGGCACACAATTACCACGAGATATGACGGGCCAAAAAGAAAGAATGTCCTGTCGGTTGTCACACCTCTGCTGCTTTTGATACAATCATGGAGGCACCCATGTGGGATTTGCTTTGGAGATGGGGATGTATCATGTGCTGCGCAGCAACGCAAACATTTCAACGACCTTCTCGTTCCGTGGCAATTGGCAACAATACACTTACACGCAGACTGTACAGCTGTTGATGCCATGGACATGGCTACCCTCACCGTATTGTCTTTTCAGTCTCTTCTTCACTCCCATCATACAGTTACCATGGCAATCCTTGGGAGTGTTGGCAAGTTCTTCACTGTGAGCTGCTATAGCCACGGAGACGCCATCAGAGAGGGTCCCTAGTTCTTCAAACAAAGGGTTATCATGTGCAGGTTGGAGGCCTGCATTGGCATCTTCATACATGATGTTAATATAAACTCTGTCATCGGCCTCTGGGCGGTGCCTATGTGCCTCCAGGAAGTGGCTGAGCGAGGGCACAGCCGCCGCATTCTCGACCCGTTGTAAGGATGGGTCGTCTCGATTTTCGTCGCTTTTTTTGATGCAGGTAGCGCACCTGATGAAGCGGCAGAGCGATGGCACAGCCGCCGCATTCTCGACACGTTGTGAGGATGGGTCGTCTCGATTTTCTTCGCTTTTTTTGATGCAGGTAGCACACCTGATGAAAAAGCCCCAAAGCCTAGCAGAGTCGATTGCAATGCGCTTGAACTGCCTTCTTCGCACGACGCGGCAGAGATCCGGCCGCACAAATGTGTGAGAGCAGCTGCTTGCAAGCGAGTGCGATCTCATGAGAGCTGGATCTCTTGCTCTCATGCCGATCAATGACCCAAGGGTGCTGCTCCTAGCGGAGAACATAGAAGACTGCAACGCGCGCGCGCCACAAAGCTTAATTAACCCCAAAAAATTGCCATATTAAGCATTCTGATTCGATCTTGACAGCCATCTTAGATTCTTAATTCCATGTACCTCTGTATCGGATGCTAGGGATGAACGCGTTGGAGTGGCAACCAGACGAAAGGCGTTGGACTGCGCGCCGCTGAACGCGTTTGCAAGCCTCATCTGGAATGTCACGGGCGGTAAACCCAGCGGCCACCCAGCTACGCCTTCGGCCCCCCCTCCCTACACCACAAGCACCCACCAATTTAGTTTGGCTGCCTGTTGCTGCACTATAATCATATTCCTATCTTCCATTCAAACAAAACCACACACAATCTCTCTCTCTCTCTCTCTCTCTCTATATATATATACATGTGCAGACTACACCTCTGACTCCATCGAAGATCGATACTCTGCTTCAGGTCCACAATATACGTGCAGACTACACCTCTGAAGCCATCGAAGATCGATACCCTGCTTCCGGTGTTAGAACTTAGCAGCCATTGCGTCCAAGCTCTAAAGCACTCGCTTCCAATACCACCTGCTCCTCCATTTTTCTAGATCTTCGGTGACAGACCGAGCGAGAATTTAAGAAATGGGTTGCTGCGCGCGTCGGCCGCCCAAAATAGAGGCCATACTCGAAAATCCAAGAGATGGATCATGGGTTACTGTTACGGCCCACGGGTGGCTACTAACTGTGCCAAGGACCGCAAGGTACTTAATGCTTAGGTGGTCATGTGAACCCAGGGATGATTTTTTTGGACGTTTTTGGTATTTTTTAACGTTTTTTTGCAAGGCATAATATTTTTCATCCCGTCATTGATGAAGGGAATAATTTTCGCATGAACCTTTCATTTTGACGTGCAACCTTTTAAACAACCAGTCATTTATTAATTTTCACTAAGAATCTATATATATATATATATATAGTCCATTTAAATTTATGGTCCTACAGCTACTCATACTCTGGAATCCTGGATAAACTACTATCAAATTAGTGCTGCACGGTGCAAGTTGCCAAACGTCCGTTTCTGCGTTAATTTCCCATCACCGGCCGTTTCTTTGTTAATTTCCGGCCTCTAGTGGCCGGACTCCACTTTGAAGGCTTTAGGCTTTCAAGTTTCTCCTAGTAAAGTTCCACCTTAAACCTTTATCGACACACTTCATAGAGTCACGACTGCCTCGCTTCATCTGCCAGAGAAAACGTGTGTTAAGAGATGCAAGCTCAACGCCTGTGCTCTACACCAAGCGGAGGGTAACTAGGTCAAAAGTTAACCTTAATTAATCGCTCATTGTGCAACCCTATTGTGTAATAGATTCCATTGGTCAATGGTAGGTACTATGCATTGGGTGGCTAATTTTCATTGTTATGGGTGGCATGGCGGTAGTGTTGCAGGCTGCAGCCTTAAGAAGCGAAAGGATGTGCTCCAAGATGAGAGGGATCATCCCCTTTGACGTCGCTGCTGCTGCTGGGGCTGCCGTTCATGTTGGGTGACGCTTCTAATCCGTTGCTATTCTCCAGGTTTTGTTACTGAGGAACTATGATAATGTCTTGCCCAGAGTTATTTGTCACAGTGCAACGCGCATGACAGCCCTTCATAATTCAGCGTAAGCTTGGCTTGTTGTCTCTATGCTATATGGTTTGTATTTTCATGTGTTGTAGTCATTTGATGTTTTAGATCCAATAGGCTGGCCTGTTTTAGATCCAATAGGCTGGCCGCTTGCTATTAACCATGAAAAATTTTCATGGCTTGGCGAGCTATTAGGAAAAGAGGGAACTCATTTTGGGGCCCTGTAAGAAATTCATGATTTTTTTATTTTTCTTTACCCAAAATCAACAAAAATATTAAAGCAAGTACATGCAACTACAGAGATTCGCCGAAAAACGTGATTTGGTGTCAGTCTGGCAGCAGGTGATTCGGACATCGCCGGCGCGTCCGGAGTAGTCCAAAACCCCCAAAACAACACCGGAAGCGCTGAAAACGGGCATCCGGAGGCCCGAAAAAGGCCGAAAAGGGCCGTCCAGGCAGATTCGCCGGGAAAAAAGCGATTTGGTGTCAATCTGGCAGTGCTGAAAACGGGCATCCGGAGGCCCGGAAAAGGCCAGAAAGGGCCGTCCAGGAAGATTCGCCAGGAAAAGCGATTTGGTGTCAGTCTGCTGCGCATTGAAAACGGACATCCGGAGGCCCAAAAAAGGTCGAAAAGGGCCGTCCAAGAAGATTCGCCGGGAAAAGCGATTTGGTGTCAGTCTAGCAGTCGCTTTTCCCGGTGAATCTTCTTGGACGGCCCTTTTCGACCTTTTCCGGGCCTCCGGATGCCCGTTTTCAGCGCTTTCGGTGTTGTTTTGGGGGTTTTAAACCGCTCCGGACGCGCAAGCGATGTCTGAATCACCAAATTTTGCATTGCAAATCCTGCACCAAAGATGACAATATTAATTATAATAAATAAAAAATATATCTTCATTCAATGCAAACTCGCCGTTCTCTATCTGAATATGACTTTTATTCTTTTTTCCTCCTATTTATTATTTCCTCCAACGTTACGTTGGCCCTCCATTGATTGGTCGAGGGCTATTTTTTCTAAACCCTAAAAGGCCCCAAAATGAGTTCCGATTTTTCCTAATGTATGACACTACTACAATGCTCTATCCTCCTTCAATGAGCATGAAGTTGTGAACTTGTGGAACGTGGATGGTGGACTCGTGGGTTGGAATCTCTTTGAGAGTCTCCCCTGCAAGTTTGGCTACCACTCAATTATACGATTGATTACATGCGGGAGGTGAGCTTTAATTCAATTATATCATGTGTCTAATGCACTTGGTTAATGTTAAGATCGCCATTTCCAGCAGCCTTAATAAGAAACACTATCATGAGTGCGTATAAGGTAGCCAATTTGTATTCAGCCATATGTCCTTGGATTTAATTTAGAGATGGTTTTCCTCAAGTATCTATTGAGTGCATGACTTCGAATACTATCTTACTAAATGTTGTCAGGTATTTGTAAGGTATCTATTTTGATTTTGTGCGTATGGCTTTTAATTGCAATTATAATATCTACTACATCATTGACCACTTTGACAAGCGGACTTGGACATACAATCACAGTGGGCCGCGGCCAACTTGCTGCTTGAGTCACAATCTTGAGCACTGTGCAATCTTAATGAGTAAGACTCGATCCTTTTTTAAACCTCATTTTTTAATCCCACAAAGTGTAACATCTTTTAATTTTTATGAGCTAATATATTAAGTTTCGTTCGTGCATCATTGCATGTATTACAATTGAATTAAAATGCTCTTTCCCTTATTTAATTCTTTGATTACATATTATGTATAATGGTGTTAATTAGCAACCAAAGCGTGAATATTTATTATTGTCTTACAAGCTTGATAAAAACAGGTGGTGGTTTTAAACAGACATGGGTCCCAAAAAGAGAAAACAAAATACAATTAGTGCATTGTTTATATGGAATGTGCCTTCTAAAAATATTACCAAGCCCAATGTCACAAATAATGAAAGAATCATTGATTTGAATGAAGAACTACATGAAGACATTAAGTTGTATGGTGTTGACTTAAGCACGCTAGAGTCTTATGGTCACAAGTAGTTCTCAAAACCCTCAAAAAGAGGGTGGAAAGAGAAAATTTCGAGAGGAATGGAGGAGAAAATTCCCATGGCTGCGATACATTTTGCCAAATGATAAATATGTGATGAAATGTGATTATTCTGAGAAGTATAAAAAATGCTTGGCCCTTAGGGAGTTGGAAATGGGTGTGTTACCCTTCAACATGATGCCCTAAAATCCCATGTTGCCTCTAGTGGCCACAAGTATGCAATGGCTAAATGGACATGTGAGGTGGACAAACAAGCAAAGCCTTTACCTATGCATGTTACAAAAATAGATGATGCAAATAAGGCCCGTGTCATCACAACAATGAATCTTATGTACTTTGTTTCCCAAAGGGATTTGTCAATAGCCACTCATGAAGAATTATGCAATTTGGCAATGCTATTGGAGGTTCCACACATGCCAAAGCGTATGGATTGCTCTTCATACACTAGCCGATATGTAGGATATCAGTTTCTCTATGCCACAGCCATGCATTTGCTAGAGGTTCGAATAATCAATGTGTTAAAAACTCCATATTACTCAATCATGCTTGATGAGAGCGGATTAGAGTTACATATGATTGTATATGCTACATATTTGAAATCCAAAGGTATAGGTCCTAAACATTCTGAGTACCTTGGTCTTTTAAAAATTGACAACAAAAAAGGTATGACAATCTATAATGCATTGAAAGGGTCTTTACTTGCCAGAGGGTTATGTGAGAAAAAGATGGTTGGTGTGGCTACTGATGGTGCTACGCAATGACAGAAAATGAGATAGGATTTGTGACTTTACTTAAAAATGACGTGCCTAACTTTATTATAGTGTATTGCATAGCCCATTGTGAGGCCCTTGCAGTTGTAGATGCTTCAAAAGGATTCCCAGAGCTATTATTTGTGGAAAAGCTTGCAAACAAGGTGTACTCTTGGGTTAATAATTCATCTAAAAGAAACAGTGAGTTAATGGATCTCTTAGAGATAATGAAGCTTGATGCCCATCGTGTCTTGCAAATCCATAGTATCAAGTGGTTATCACGAGGTCAAGTTATCAAAAGGCTTGTGAGCTTGATGCCTGCTATTCTCTCTGCATGGAAAAAGGAAAAAGTCATAGAGTGGTATGGTAAAGCAATAATATTTAGTGTCCAATTTTGTTTGCATATGCTTGCTGCTGTGCTGATGTCTTGACAAAGTTAAACTTTCTTAGCTTGAAGATGCAAGAAGATAACATGGATTTGACCTCCATTGGATTATAGGCATTAAGGATGTTTAGTTTTGAAGGTTTTCATCCTCTCTTATAGATGTTGGGTTTTGAAGGTTTTCATCCTTACAGATGTTGGCTGTAAGGTTTTAAACAAGGCTGCATAAAATTCTAGGAATGTCAATTTCGAGATCGATCTTTCTTTTGCCATTGCTTCACTTGGTTTAGATGAGGAACATATCGTAGCATGATCATCTTCTAGCATGTTGTCATCTAAACGTATTGCTTCTTCTAGCATGTTGTCATCTAAACGTATTGCTTCTTTACAACATTGATCGAATGTTTCCGGATTGGATACAATGATCAAGTTGTGTAAGTTGTTATTCTTTAAGTCCATCATGAAACATCTCCTAAATTGAACATCATTTAATTTTTTCCATGACTCACAACGTGAGTCTAAGAGTTTTATCCGAAGGATAAAATCTCTAATGGACTCATTTGGTTGACGCTCAATTGAATAGAGTTCTGTTGTTGCACTCCACCGATCACCTTTTCTGGAAAAGCCGTGTATAAAGGCTGATTTCAAGGTTTTGAAGTTGGTCTTGATCGCGCTGGCATTAATGTGATGAACCATCGACTAGCTTTTTTCTCTAAGCATAAGTTCAACGCATGTACCTTAGTGGGGCAGTTGGGATTTCGAAAGGCTTCACATCTCTGTTCAAACATTTGAATGAATTGAACAGGATATGTTGTTCCGTCATATTTGTCCAAAATCTTAGAAATTTGTACGGCTATATTTCTGTATGAATCATTGAGTCCGTATTATGTGAGTGCTCTTGTTGGAAGAGACTCACTGACCTTGGGCCGTATTATGTGAGTGCTCTTGTTGGAAGAGACTCACTGAGTCCTTGGGCCACCCCCCTTCCTAGACTAGTCAGTAGTCTAAGGTGTGGGCATCTAGGAAAGGGTTGGTACTTATAGGACTTGTCAGAATGTTAGGCAAGGGGCCAAAGCCTGGTGGGATCGAAGTCATAGGGGGTGTAAAACCTGATGACACGCTTGTTATAGGCATGGCCAATGGCATTAGGAGGTGAATTTGTGGCATGGGTCTCAATGGCTCGAAGATGTCAGCATTGGGTTTAGTCCTTGTGTGACCCCTAGTTATCCCTCCATCGTGGCCATGTCAGTGCCTACATGCTCCTAAATGAGCAATTACAATTTTTTTTTGGGTAATTTAGTGTTAGTATGTTAATCTGAGTGTATAGTATGTTTTGATGAGTTACTAGGGCATGAAAATGATGTGAAAGTCTAAGACGTGAGAGTCTAAAGCAGACGTGAAAGTCTCAGACATGAATTAGCAGACGTGAGAGTCTAAGACGTAAATTAGTAGACGTGAGAGTCTAAGATGTGAAAGTCTAAGATGTGAAAGTCTAAGACATGAATTAGCAGATGTGAGAGTCTAAGACGTGAATTGTCAAACGTCGGATTTTTTTTATTTTTTATTTTTTGGAGTCTAGTGGAAAATATAAATTTTCCTTTTTGGAGGGAATATTTTTTGAATTTAGAATGAAAGGGATATGCGCATTTTCCCAAAAAAGATAAGTGGAATAAAAAAAAGTCAACCTTTTCATGACACACCTTACACCCTTCATAAATGACTCCCAAAATGGACAAAATTGACAACTCATGAGAATCTTCTCATTAGCCTTAATGAGTTGTGTAAAAAATTGATTAAGAATTAATCTAAGATTAATCTTTTCACTAATCTTTTCCTCTTTTACACTAATCAAGGACTCTAATCTCTAATTAATTCACACAATTGAGCACACCATTGGATAGAGCAAGGAAAAACTAATCTTTGTGCATCAACAATTGTGTAAATTAATCTAAATCAGGATATGAATTAGACTCTTAATTATAGTCTCCTCTTTAAGGCAAAATTAAGCAAAGAGAGTCAAATTTCTCCAATTGATCAAAAAATTGATGTGATTAAATGTTTTGATGCATCTAGATGCATCAAAACACTCAAAAACCCCAATTGATGTGATTAGATGTTTTGATGCATCTAGATGCCCTCAAAACACTCAAAAATCCCAATTTCGACTACTCATATGATCAATTTAGACCCCAATAAACACATTTTCTAATTTTTAGTCTCCTTTTGATCAAGATTAATCACCCTTAATGACAAAAACCAGTCCATTAAGAAAAATTAGTCAAATTCAAGGGTTTTTTTTATGGTTTGAAGATTTTTTTTAATGAAAGATTAAGCTACTCCTAATGCTTGCTGAAACTCTAATCCAAATAATTTCAACAAAAAACTCACAATTAAACTAGAATTAATGATCTTAGATCTATGTTTAAACTAAAGAGAGCTAACATTCACTAAGAAATGCATTCTCTTTCATTGTTTGATGCAATGGATGCAAACGCCTAGTACAAACTATTTGCAAGCCCTAAGAACATGAAAAAGCATAAAAACAACAACAAAAATAGCAAATTAATCTAAAAATTAAGCCAAAAAAGCATTCATTTCAAAAACAAAAGAGAGCTATTCTACACTAAATCTTACATAAATCACCATCAAATCCACATCTTTTTTGTAAGATTCTTCCCTCCAGCTTTTGAGGTGTGCAGGTGTAAGAACCTCCCCTTCTGATCTTACAACTATTCCCCTCTCTGAAATAAAAGAAAGATCCTGTTTTACCCTGTTTTGGCCTAGACAGAGAAAATGTCTAGAGGGAGGTAATTCAAAATTGAGATATTTTTTGATATAAAAATCCGCCTAGTGTCTAAAATGGTTTCCCTTGAAATAGATATTCAAAAAGAAATTTCCAATGTGCAATTGGAATAAATTGAAATCAGGTAAAAAGCACCTTAGCCTAAGGGTCCAGATTTTTTGAAATTTTTGAATTAAGGTTCCTATGGACCAATTAAATTAATCCAAATGTAGGGAGGAGATAAATGGAAGAATAATCCCCCACCAAAAATGAGTAAATACTCACATAAGATGAAGAGTTGACTAAGGACAAGGGTATTAGTTAAAAAAGAAGAGATATTTAGAGGAAATGATGCATTTTTGACACCTCAGTGTGGGGAATTCCCCTCATGAAGGAGGCGCCTATTTCACATGTAGTTTTAAACTCACAAATAATGAGATATTTTCATCTCTCCTCTCTCCTGTTTCAACTAGATCCAAAAAGTAAGCTAAACTGACCTAAAAATGGTCAAAAATTGACCAAACTGATTTGGAAAATTCTAGAATCAGTTTGCTTGGTTAGAGGCTCACTTTTTCCTATAAATAGAAGCCTCCCCCTTTGTAAAGGTTAATAGTGTTTTATGTACTGTTACTCTACTCCTCCCCAGAGCTAAAAACTCACTCTCCCAGATCTTCACAGCTTTGCATTCATGGCTTCCACAGCCTTCTTTACACCAGGTATTCTCATAGTAGCTGATATCCCAAGATCCTCATCAAGGCTCATCTCTGAGCCACTAGACTCTCCATCAACATGAGAAAGCCTTACAGAAATGTGAGGCATACTAAGGGGTTCAATCACTTTCTCTCTGCCTTTATGTGATGTACTAATCACATTTGCAGGATTGGTATTAAGACGCAGCGTGCCACTCCATGGTCTATCAGCTGAACCACTAGATGAGGACTCTCCTGGTCCACTCAAAGACTGTGATTGCTGACTTGCATTCTGTGCAACCACATTTCCACTCACATCAGCCCCAACAACAGCTTCTTTTTCATTAGCATACTAGTTGCTCATCTCATAAAAAACAACATCCCTGCTTACCCCCCTCAACTCACGTGTAGCAGGGTTATAACACCTGTATCCCTTTTGCTCAAGGGAATACCCAATAGACACATTTTTCAGCTTTTGGATCCAGCTTAGTTCTCAGCTCATCTGGCACATGCACATATGCAATACATCCAAAGACTTTCAGATGAGACAAATCAGCCAGTCATCCCACTGGCCGCATATCACCCATAATCTCACCAACCATGCGAGTGGTGTAAGTGTGGGACCTATCCCCCAGGCGGGTCATCTCAGTGTCCACCGCCTCACTAGATGAGCTTGATATCTCAACACCCCCCCTCGAGCTCAACTCCATCTCATGTACACCAAGCAAAGCCCTGAATCTGTGGAGCTTCTCTTTGTACCCAATGCTTTGGTGAAGATATCAGCGACCTGATCCTGTGTGTGCTAACATAAACAAGGTCAACGTCTCCTGCCAAAACCTTCTCTTTGACAAAATGGTATTGGACCTCTATATGCTTCGTGCGAGCATGAAAAACTGGGTTCCTGGCCAGCTGTATACTGTTAATGTTGTCACAAAAAATGACAACTTGTCTATCCACTGATAGACCCAAATCTGCACAGTAGCTTTCTCAACCAAGAGACCTCACATGCTGGCATAGCTGCACCTCTGTACTCGGCCTCTGTACTAGATAGAGGAACCGTAGGCTGCTTCTTGCTGCTCCAAGTTACAGTAGCACTCCCCAAAGAAAACATGAAGCCACTAGTAGATCTTCTATTTGAGATACTACCAGCCCAATCAGCATTTGTGTACCCATGTACACATATCTCTGTCGTCCCAGTTTTATAAAATAGTCCACAATGCAAAGTAGACCTCACATACCTCAGTATGCATCTCAATGCATCCAAATGCGGCTTCCGAGGAACCTGCATAAATTGACTCACCAACCCAATAGCATAGCTTAAATCTGGCCTGGTGATCGTCATGTAGATCAAGCTTCCTACTAAAATCTCTCTTGAATGTGCACTCAACTTGCCATTCTGATCCAATGGCACTGAGATAGGCTTATAGCCTGTCATACCATACTTGGACAACATGTCCAAGCCATACTGTCTCTGTAGTAATCCAATACCATGTGGCGACCTAATCACCTCAATGCCCAAGAAATATCTGAGCTCCCCCAGTACCTTTATCTCAAACTTCTATCTAAGCAAGATCTTTACATCAAAGATCTTTGCATCATGGTTCCCCATAATGATCAGGTCATTTACATAGATGACAACAAGCACAACCCCTCTATCACTGTGTCTCACATACAGCGAGAAATCTGCATTGGCTACATGAAAGCCAATAGTGACAAGATATTCATAAATCTGCATTGGCTACATGAAAGCCAATAGTGACAAGATATTCATAAATCTTGTCAGACCATGCTCTTGGTGCTTATTTTAAGCCCTACATATAGTGACAAGATATTCAGAAATCTTGTCAGACCATGCTCTTGGTGCTTATTTTAAGCCATACAAGGCTTTCTTCAACCTGCAAACATGCTCGGGGTGACTCACATCCTCATAACCAGGTGGCTGCAACATATACACCTCTTCTTGCAAATCCCCATGCAAGAATACATTCTTTACATCCATTTGATGTAAAGACCATTGCTTTGATGCAGCCCACTGCTATCACAACTCTCACTGTTGCCATCTTGGCAACAACTGGGCTCAAAGTTTCCTCATAATCAATGCCATATGTTTGCGCATATCCTTTGATGAGGAGCTTGGGATACCAACTATGAGAACACCTGGTGTAAAGAAGGCTATGGAAGCCATGAATGCAAAGCTGCGAAGATCTAGGAGAGTAAAGAATTCTGTGCAGAGGTTTACCTATGATGGTTATGTGGCACATCACTATGCATATATGGCAAAAGTTGTGCAGGTTGTAGAGCCCACATTGATGAGGCTATTGGAAATGTGTGTTGGGAGAAAGCTATGGATGAGGAGATGGATGCACTATATGGAAATGAGACTTCGAATTTAGTGCAATTGCCTGAAGGCAAGAAAGCCATGGATGCAAGTGGGTACACAAAGTAAAACATAACAGTAATGGAAGCATAAACAGGTACAAGGCTAGATTGGTAGTCTAGTTATAATATGAGGTTTACAAAGGGAAGAGAATATCATTTGAAGTCTCCAATCATTACCTTTATGAAATAGTTTTACCGAAGTATAGTAGAGTACCGAAGTATAGTAGAGTACCCGGAGGAGACATCTAGATGTTTTAGATACACTTTCTCTATGTTAATCTATACTTAAAATAATGCACAAAAGTAATTTATATTGAGTTTTGTATGTTTAAGGTATAATATATATGAGAAACTCATCAAAACCTCATTTTAAGAGAATATATGTGTCGGAATTAGGGTTGCAAGAAAGTCCAGCCTAACCCCATCCAGTCCCATGGGTTAGCCAACCGCCCAACCACTGTAGTGATGGGATCCAATTAAGAATTTGGTTAGGTTTTGTCTCGAAAAGAGTTCTCAGGCCCCTAGCCGGATGTTCATGCAAACTTAAAGCTAGTCATACCACTTACACACCCAATATGAAATTGCTTTCTTCACAGATTCAGCTATCTTTAAAACAATCATTTAATGAAGCCATAGTATCACTGATCACAATCCGCCAAAATATCTAGTTGAATCTTAATTTCCAATCATTCTTTCATCGGAGTATCTATGGCATCATTGGCAACCAGAACGCTCACCACCTGTCCACTCAGGGGCCTTTTTGATAGTTCCTAGCTCATAGTACCCGACAATATATTCACTTATAATAAAAAAATTCAAGATGGAATCTCCATTGAAGATCAGCAAGATCAACCAACACATCCATATAAAAGAGCCATGGACTCATCCGTTAAGGACCAGCAAGGTCAATCAACCAGATCCATGCCCGGTTTCAGAAAACAACTCTTTTCAGAAAACAACTCTTACTCCTTATTCCAATATCTTCCACAACGCACGTGTGGGTATCTTCGGTGACCCAGAGCCCGAGCACCGTATGGTCAGCACCCTCTAGGATCCTTCGGAGGTCACCTACCACCCTCTAGTGCTTCACTCATAGGCCGCTTCCTTGGTCCCTCATCCATCGTACCGGAAGCTTACCATTTAAATCAAACCGAGGCTGAAGACCTCGGCTGACCTTACTACACGAGACGTCCTCCGCTGTTGCAACTTTATCAGTTAGGCCTCCACGACCTTATTCACAAGACGGTCAAAATGCTTCCCCGGCATCCTTGACATAAAACAGTCATTTACAAACAGGTCACAATTACAGTTTCTATAATGTGAACTCTCATCTTTCCACATTTATCCCTCATCAGTCCACATTACTTATCATTCATTCGCATCCCATATCATTCGTTCACGTCCTGATTTTCACATGTCATCACATCTCATCCATTCACTCTTATCGACGTCACGTCCTTTCACATACACATTCGCATTCATTATTCCACATACACATCCACATTCGTACATCCACATCCATATCCACATCCATACATCCACATCCACATCCGCATTCAGACATCTACATCTACATCTACATTCATACATCCACATCCACATCCATACATCCATTTCCACATCCACATCTACATCCATACATCCATATTCACATCCACATTCCATATCTACATCCATACATGCATATCCACATCCACATTCATACATCCACATCCACATCCACATCCACATCCACATCCACATCCACATCCATACATTTATTCCCACATCCACATCCATACATCTATTCCCACATCCACATTCATACATCCACATCCACATCCACATCTACATTCATACATCCATATCCATATCCACATTCATACATCCACATCCACATCCACATCTACATCCATACATCCCTATCCATATCCACATTCACATTCATACATCCACAAAAATTATCATTATTTTAGCATAATACTGGCATAGTATATTTTTGATATATTTTTACAAAGGCTAAGGATCTATTTATAGTAGGTGAGGGAGGCCTCTAACCAAGTCCAACTAATTTCTAGAATTTTCCAGGTTCAGTTTGGTTGAATTTGGATAAGATTTGGACCTAGTTTGGTTCCCTTTTGATTTGGTTTGATCCAAGAGAGAGGAGAGATAAAAATATCACAATATTTTTGAGTTTAAAATCCACCACACATGTGAAATAGGAGCCTCCTTGAAGGGACCCCTTTTCCTTACACGTGTCAAAAATGAATCATTATACCCAAAATATCTCATTTTTTTAGTAATACTCATAGTTTTTTTACTAATAAACTTTGTACATAGTCAACTCTTCATCTTATGTGGACATTTACTCATTTTTGGGTATCTTTCTTTTACAAATTAGATTTATCTCCTCCCCACACATGGATTGATCCTATTGGCCCATAGGAACCTTAATTGGACCATAATCCAAATTTTTTTGAAAATCTAGACCCTTAGGCTAAGGTCCTTTATACCTATTTCCAATTAATTCCAGTTGCACATTGAAAAGTTCTTTTTGAATTTTTGTTTCAGGGGAAACCATTTAACACTAGGAGGAATTTTATATCAAAAAATATCTCAATTTTGGACTACCTTTCTCTAGACATTTTCTCTCTCTAGGTCAAAACAGGGTAAAACAGAATCTTTATTTTATTTCAGAGAGGGGAATAATTATAAGATCAGAAAGGGAGATTCTTACTCCTGTATACCTCAAAAGCTTGGGGGGAGGAATCTTACAATCCCATACATCTAAATGCACAACATCTAGTGCATTTCTACTCACATATCTGTTACGTGGAAATACATGCTTTGTTTGCTTTCCAAATTAGCATGCTTCACATATTTTCTGCATACCTTCAACTTTAAACTTTGGCAGCCCTATCACAATTCCTTTAGTCTCTATAGATTTCATTCTCTGCACATTCACATGTCCAATTCTTTTATGCCAAACATCTTTAAACTTTGGCAGCCCTATCACAATTCCTTTAGTCTCTATAGATTTCATTCTCTGCACATTCACATGTCCAATTCTTTTATGCCAAACATCACATTCACAACTTTAAACTTTGGCAGCCCTATCACAATTCCTTTAGTCTCTATAGATTTCATTCTCTGCACATTCACATGTCCAATTCTTTTATGCCAAACATCACAGCACTCACTTCAGGCATGTTTACATTCAATGTAAACATTCTGCCCACTCTCTTGCCTTTTGCAACCAACTTGCACTTATCTTTAAAGTCTTCAACATAACAACCATCAGGGTTAAAACCTACAAACCCTGCTCAATCATCTGGCCAACTGAAACCAGATTCTTTGTTATGTTCGAAACATGAAGTACATCTGGAAGGTACTTCACTTTGCCATCCTGCATAGACAATGGCACATCTCCAACATGGCAATTGGATGAGTAGTGTCATCCCCTGTTTCCACAAAACCTAGTTTTTCAAGATTTTTCATCTCCTAGAACCACTCCCCATGACTTGTCATGTGGTTCGAAGCATCTAAATCAACGTACCATACATCATCTTTATGTGCTGCTTCAACATTTTCAGACATGGCATTAACGACATGCTGCATAAGAAACAACCTTTTATTATCCTCATTGTTTCTACTCAAGGATACATAGTTGTTTTGCTGTAATTTTCCATTTTGCATGTCAGCCTGCTTCTTATAACAATCTGCCTGCACATGTCTAGGCTTACCACAATAAAAGCATCCACGTGTATCATTATACTGCCTTTGCCAATCTCCACGACCTCTTTGACTCCCCCTGCCTAAGAAACAACCTTTCATTAACGACATGCTGCATAAGAAACAACCTTTCATTATCCTCATTGTTTCTACTCAAGGATGCATAGTTGTTTTGCTGTAATTTTCCATTTTGCATGTCAGCCTGCTTCTTATAACAATCTGCATGCACATGTCTAGGCTTACCACAATAAAAGCATCCACGTGTATCATTATACTGCCTTTGCCAATCTCCATGACCTCTTTGACTCCCCCTGCCTTTGAATTGGCCTCTTCCACCTGTGTGTTGTTGTTGTTGTTGTTGTGAATTCTGGGACTGTTATTGTTGCTATTGCTGGCCATAATTTTGATTACCTGTTCGGCCACCTCCTTGGCCATGTCCATGGCCTCCTCTACCTCGTCCTCTTCCTGAACTTGTGTAGAAGGCCTGTTGCCCTGAACTATTTTTGTTTTGTGAAGACTATTGGTCTTCACCCAAGCTCTTCTCTTCTATAATCAACATAGAAGGCCTGTTGCTCTAAACTATTTTTGTTTTGTGACTATTGGTCTTCACCCAAGCTCTTCTCTTCTATAATCAACATAGACACCAAATCTGTAAAATTGGGAATGTTTTCTCGAGTTTGAATAGATGTCTTGAACGCCTTGTATTGTGGCCCGAGACCATGTAGACAGACTTACACCTTATCATCATCATCTACTGAAACACCAATAGATGTAATACCCTTTATCTTCAATGCATAGTCATTCACTAACATACTCTTTTTCTCCACCGCAGTATGAAGTTCATTCTTCAACTGTATCTTTCGTGCCTTGGTATTTGTTTCATAGAGTTTTACCAAGGTGTCCCACGCCTCCTTGGGGGACTTGGCATCCTGTATGTGCCGATCATGGTGTCCTGTATATTGATAGAGAGCCAATACATAACCTTTCTGGCTCCTTGGTTCCAATCCTTGAACTCTTTCACATCTGCAGGTAGTAGCAGTCGGATTGATCTCCGGTATCTCTGGTGCCTCTTTATGCTCACCTTCTATATAGTCCCAGTAACCCTTTCCCATCAGGAAATTTGTCAGCCCTGAACCTCCAAGAATGGAAGTTACTCTTATCAAGCTTCTCAGCAACAATCTGGTTTATGCCATCATTTGACATCTTGCCAGACACACAAATTTACCAGAAACAGCACTCTAGTTTGTCCTGCACAAACTGCTATATTTTCTGCAGAGCGGTACTGTACTACACTCAAATGTCACAACCAGTGACCTCAATGTGCATACATACACCCAATGGCAACTATTGACCTCCTTGCAGCACACAAAATGTCTGCATAACCAATCTGTCTTCCTGCAGTTCTTAAAATAGTGTTCTGCAGCAGAGAATCAATGACTTACCCGCAGTGCTCGAAATCGCTTGCTTTTCAAAAAACGGAGGTCCTAACGCGCCTGAAATGCATTTTCAATCTGAAAATTTAGTTTGATAGAACATTATAGTTGCCCTTTAGCTTTACTCCCGCAAAGAAAGATCCTCAATCAGAGATCATTGCTGGTGCCTCCCGTAGAGCTCCCCCCTCGACAAGGGTGTAGTCGCCACCAACACAAATAGGGAAGAGTAGATGAAGCTCTTACCCTCGTACCACTTCCTGTGCTTCTCTTACTTGTAGCTCAGCCCTTAGCATGAACCAGGCTCTGATACCATGAAAAGATGCAGGGGAGAAGAGAGCTTGAGCTCTTGCAACAACAAGCACACACACACACAAAACCCTAAAAGAGAACACACACAAGGTGAGAGGCTGAAAATCTTCTTCTTCTTCTTCTTCACAACACTTAACACACCATTTACAAAGATAAAAGTACACACATATGAAAAGGTACTCAACCAAATACATACTAGGGTTCTCTATAGTGTGAACCCAACTAAATGAGCTGGCGCTATAACTATGCCAGTCTCTAGAATGGCTGTCACATACCCTGTCATCCCACTGGCCGTATATCACCCATAATCTCACCAATCATACCAGTGGTGTAAGTGTGGGACCTATCCCCCAGGCGGGTCATCAATGTCTACTGCCTCACTAGATGAGCTTGATATCTCAACACTCTCCCCCTCCATCTGACCCCTTAGGCACTTTACATATTTCCCTGTTTGCTTTTCAACCATAACTCTGAAATTCTGAAAATGAGTGAACACTTCACCCTTCTCCTTCATGAAGTATACCCACACTTTCCTTGTGTGGTCATCAATAAATGTCACATAATACCTGCAGCCTCCCATAGACATGGTCTTCGTAGGACCCCATACATCTGAATGCACAACATCTAGTGCATTTCTGCTCACATTTTTGTCACGTGGAAATACATGCTTTGTTTGCTTTCCAAATTGGCATGCTTCACATAATTTTTGCATACCTTCAACTTTAAACTTTGGCAGCCCTATCACAATTCTTTTAGTCTGCATAGACGTCATTCTCTGCACATTCACATGTCCAAATCTTTTATGCCAAATGTCTGTGTCTGTAACAATTCCTGATGAACCATTTGCAAACATCGCTGCACTCACTTCAGGCATGTTTACATTCAATGTAAACATTCTGCCCACTCTGTTGCCTTTTGCAACTTTAATGTCCTCAACATAACAACCATCAGGATTAAACCAAACCTGCAAACCCTGCTTAATCATCTCGCCAACTGAAACAAGATTCTTTGTTATGTTCGGAACATGAAGTACATCTGCTTTGCCATCCTACATAGACAATGGCACATCTCCAACATGGGCAATTGGATGAGCAGTGTCATCCCCTGTTTCCACAAAACTTGGTCTTTCAAGGTTTTTCATCTCCTTGAACCACTCCCCACCATGACTTGTCATGTGGTTCGAAGCACCTGAATCAATGTACCATACATCATCTTTATGTGCTTCTTCAACATTTTCAGGACATAGCATTAACCACATGCTGCATAACAAACAACCTTTCATTATCCTCATTGTTTTTGCTCGAGGATGCATAGTTGTTTTGCTGCAATTTCCCATTTTGCATGTCAGCGTGCTTCTTATAACAATCTGCTTGCACATGTCCAGGCTTACCACAATAAAAGTATCCACGTGTATCATTATACTGCCTTTGCCAATTTCCATTGACTCCCCCTACCTCTGAATTGGCCTCTTCCACCTGCGTGTTGTTGTTGTTGTGAATTTTGGGACTATTGTTGTTGCTCCTGCTGGCCATAATTCTGATTACATGTTCGACCACCTCCTTGGTTGCATCCACGGCCTCCTCTACCTCGTCCTCTTCCTGAACTTGTGTAGAAGGCCTGTTGCTCTGAACTATTTTTGTTTTGTGAAGACTGTTGGTCTTCACCCAAGCTCTTCTCTTCTATAATCAACATAGACACCAAATATGTGAAATTGGGAATGTTTTTCCGAGTCCGAATAGACGTCTGGAACGCCTTGTATTGTGGCCCAAGACCACGTAGACAGACTTCCACCTTATCATCATCAAACACCAATAGATGCAAGGGATTCCACAATACCCTTGATCTTCAATGCATAGTCATTCACAGACATACTCTTTTTCTCCACAGTATGAAGTTTATTCTTCAGCTGTATCTTTCATGCCTTGGTATTCGTTTCATAGAGTTTTACCAAGGTGTCCCATGCCTCCTTGGGGGACTTGGCATCCTGTATGTGCCCAATCATGGTGTCCTGTATATTGATAGAGAGCCAATACATAACTTTTCTGGCTCCTTGGTTCCAATTCTTGAAGTCTTTCACATCTGTAGGAGAGTCAGATTGATCTCCGGTATCTGCGGTCGGTGCCTCTTCATGCGCTCACCTTCTATTTAGTCCTAGTAACCCTTTCCCATTAGGAAATTTGTCAACCTAAACCTCCAAGCATGGAAGTTGTTCTTATCAAGATTCTCAGCAACAATCTGGTTTATGCCATCATTTGACATCTTGCCAGACACACAAATTTACCAGAAACAGCACTCTAGTTTGTCTCGCAGTGCTCGAAATCGCCTACTTTCTGAAAAATGGAGGTCCTAACGTGCCCGAAATGCATTTTCCTCAATCAGAGATCGTTTTGTCGGTGCCTCTCGTAGAGTTCCCGACAAGGGTGTAGCCGCCAACACAAATAGGGAGGAGTAGATGAAGCTCTTACCCTTGTACTGCTTCCTGTGCTTTTCTTGCTTGCAGCTCAGTCCTTAGCATGAACCAGGCTCTGATACCATGAAAAGATGCAGGGAAGAAGAGAGCTTGAGCTCTTGTAAGCACACACACACTCACAAAACCCTAAAAGAGAACACACAAGGTGAGAGGCTGAAAATCTTCTTCTTCTTCACACAACACTCAACACACCATATACAAAGATAAGAGTACACACTATATGAAAAGGTAAACCAAATACATACTAGGGTTCTCTATAGTGTGAACCCAACTAAATGAGAGCTGGCACTATAACTATGCCAATCTCTAGAATGGCTCTCACACAGCCTCTCATCCCACTGGCCACATATCACCCACCATGATCTCACCAACCATGCCAGTTGTGTAAGTGCTTAAGGACATTTTGTAATGGCCATGGGCATCCAATAATGGTCTCCTTTCTAGGCCATTCTTGAATGACCCGAGGGCCATTCTTGCATGACCCCAAGGCCTCAAGGTCATTTTGGAATGGCCATGGATCTCCCAATAATGGCCTCCTTTCTAAGCCATTCTTGAATGACCCGAGGGCCATTCTTGCATGACCCTAAGGCCTCAAGGTCATTTTGGAATGGCCATGGATCTCCCAATAATGGCCTCCTTCTATGCATACAGGTGGGGAAGAATGGCCCTAGGTCCATTCTTGCATGATCCCAAGGGGCCATTTTTTAAATTCAAGAGAGTAAACAATAAGAAGAATTTAATTTATCCCTTAGTTAATCTTTCTAGGATTAAGAAAGGTTGGAATGTAAAGAAGAGAAGGGGGTGGCCTTTTTATTAAAGTCATAGCATTTGAATTTAATTCAAACATTTCAAAACATAAAAATCAAGAAAACCATAGGTTTTTCATTAAACAAAGTAAGAAAATCAAGTTACATAGAGCTTGTAAGCTCTCCTTTGGCTTGAGGGATCAAGGGTTCTACTCTTGTTTGAAGCAAGAGTGGCCACCAATTCACTTTGGAGAGGATAAGGCCAAAAACAATTGAATTTTTAAAAAATTCAATGTAGATGGCTCAGGAAACAGGAGCATAGTAACAGTGCATAAACACCATTAAGCTTTTACAAAGGGGGAGGTTTATATTTATAGGAATTAGTGAGCCTCTAACCAAGCATACTGATTCTAGAATTTTCTAGATCAATTTGGTCAATTTTTAAGAATGGTCATAGGACAACATGAGGATGAATGGCCATTCTTGCATGGCCCTAAGGGGTTACGGTCATTTTGGAATGGCAATGGAGCTCCCAATAATGGCAATGGAGCTCCCAATAATGGCCTCCTTCCATGCACAATAGGTGGAAGAATGGCCCTAGGACCATTCTTGCATGACTCCAAGGGGCTATGGGTGCATTCAAGAATGGCCCTAGGGCCATTCTTGCATGACCCCAACGCCTCAAGGTCATTTTTGGGATGGCCGTGGGGCATCTAAGAATGGCCTAGGGCCATTCTTTTCATGCGTAACAGGTGCAAGGACCATTTCTAAATGACCCCAAGGCCTCATATATCAACCAGTTTTACTTTAAAATGCATCACACTGCATGAAATAGTGGCCATGGGGGTAGGGCCTTTTCCATGCACAACATGAAGAAGAATGGCCCTAGGGCCATTCTTGCATGACCCCAAGGCCTCAAGGTCATTTTTGGGATGGCCATGGGGGCATCCAAGAATAGTTTTAGGGCCATTCTTTTCCATGCACTACATGAGGAACAATGGCCCTAGGACTATTCTTGCATGACCCCGAGGCCTCAAGGTCATTTTTGGGATGGCCATGGGGGCATCGAAGAATGGTCTATGGCCATTCTTTTCCATGCAAAACATGAGAAAGAATGGACCTAGGGACATTCTTGCATGACCCCAAGGCCTCAAGGTAATTTTTGGGATGAGCATCCAAGAAATGGCCTTAGGGCCATTCGTTTCCATGCACAACATGAGGAAGAATGGCCCTATCCATTCTTGCATGACCTCAAGGCCTCAAGGTATTTTTTGGGATGGCCATGCGACATCCAAGAATGGCCCTAGGTTCATTCTTTTCCATGCACAACATGAGGAAGAATGGTCCTAGGACCATTCTTGCATGTTCCCAAGCCTCAAAGTCATTTTTGGGATAGCCATGGGGGGCATCCAGGAATGGTTCTAGGGCCATTCATTTCCATGCACAACATGAGGAAGAATGGCCCTAGGGCCATTCTTGCATGACCCCAAGGCCTCAAGGTTATTTTTGGGATGGCCCTAGGGCCATTCTTTTCATGCACAATAGGTGGAAGAATGACCCCAAAGGCCATTCCTGCTTGACGCCAAGGGGCCATGGGTACATCGAAGAATGGTCAAAGGACGCCAAGGGGCCATGGGTACATCGAAGAATGGTCAAAGGACCATTATTTTCCATGCACAAAACAGGTGGAAGAATGGTCCTAGGGCCTTTCTTATCATGCATAACAGGTGTAAGAACCATTCTTGCCTGACCCCGAAGGGCCATGGGTGTATCCAAGTATGGTCATACGGCCATTCTTTTCCTCCGTACACAACATGAGGAAGTATAGTCCTAGGGCCATTCTTGCATGACCCCAAGGGTTCAAAGCCATTTTGGGATAGCAATAGGGCATCCAAGAATGGTCCTAGGGCCATTCCTTTCCACGCACAATATGAGAAAGAATGGCCCTAGGCCGATTCTTGTATGGCCCCCCAAACCTCAAGGTCATTTTTGGGATGGCCATGGGGCATCCAAGAATGGTCCTAGAACCATTCTTTTCCATACACAACATGAGGAAGAATGGCCCTAGGGCCATTCTTGCATGACCCCAAGGCCTCACGGTCATTTTTGCCATGGCCATGGGGCATCCAAAAATGGTGATAGGGCCATTCTTTTTCATGCACAAAATGAGGAAGAATGGTCCTAGGGCCATTCTTGCTGGACCCCAAGGCCTCAAGGTTATTTTTGGGATTGTCATGGGGGCATCCAAGAATGGTCCTAGGGCCATTCGTTTCCATGCACAACATGTGAGGAAGAATGGCCCTAGGGCCATTCTTACATGACCCCAAGGCCTCAAGGTCATTTTTGGGATGGCCATGGGGGCATCCAAGAATGGTCATAGGGCCATTCGTTTCCATGCACAACATGAGAAAGAATGGTCCTAGGGCCATTCTCGCATGACCCCAAGGCCTTAAGGGCATTTTTGGGATTGCCATGGGGGCATCCAAGAATGGTCATAGGGCCATTCGTTTCCATGCACAACATGAGGAAGATAGGCCCCCTATGGCCATTCTTGCATGACCCCAAGGCCTCAAGAGGGGCTATGGGTGCGCCATTCGTTTCCATGCACAACATGAGGATAATTGGCCCTAGGGCCATTCTTGTATGACCCCAATGCCTCAAGGTGATTTTTGGGATGGTCATGTGGGGAATGTAAGAATGACCCTAGGACTATTCTTTTCATGCACAGCAGGTGCAAGGACCATTTCTACATGACCACAAGGCCTCATATATCCACCGTGCAAGGACCATTTCTACATGACCACAAGGCCTCATATATCCACCGTTTTACTTTAAAATGCATAACACTGTATGAAATAGTGGCCATGGGGGCATCCAAGAATGGTCCTAGGGGCATTCTAATCCATGCACAACATGAGGAAGAATGGCCCTAGGGCCATTCTTGCATGACCCCAAGGCCTCAAGGTTATTTTTGGGATGGCCATGGGGGCATCCAAGAATGGTTCTAGGGCCATTCTTTTCCATGCACAACATGAGGAAGAATGGCCCTAGGGTCATTCTTGCATGACCCCAAGGCCTCAAGGTCATTTTTGGGATGTTCATGGGGGCATCCAAGAATGGTCCTAGGGCCATTCTTGCATGACCCCAAGGCCTCAATGTCATTTTTGGGATGGTCATGGGGGCATCCAAAGAATGGCCCTAGGGCCATTCGTTTCCATGCACAACATGAGGAAGAATAGTCCTAGGGCCATTCTTGCATAACCCCAAGGCCTCAAGGTCATTTTTGGGATGGCCATAGGGCATCCCAAAAATGGCCCTAGGTTCATTCTTTTCCATGCACAACATGAGGAAGAATGGTCCTAGGGCCATACTTGCATGACCCCAAGGCCTCAAGGCCATTTTTGGGATAGCCATGGGGCACCCAAGAATGGTTTTAGGGCCATTCTTGCATGACCCCAAGGCCTCAAGGTCATTTTTGGGATGGCCATGGGGGCATCCTGGGGGGGCATCCTGGTGGAATGGTCCTAGGGCCATTTGTTTCCATGCACACTATGAGGAAGAATGGCCCTAGGGCCATTCTTGCATGACCCCAAGGCCTCAAGGTCATTCTTGGGATGGCCATGGGGGAATCCAAGAATGGTCCTAGGGCCATTCTTTTCCATGCACAATATGAGAAAGAATGGCACTAGGGCCATTCTTGCATGACCTTAAGCCCTCAAGGTCATTTTTGGAATGGCCATGGGAGAATTGAAAGAATGGCCCTAGGGCCATTCTTTTCCATGCACAACATGAGGACGAATAGCCATATGTCCATTCTAGCATGACCCCAAGGCGTCAAGGTCATTTTTGGGATGGCCATGGGGCATCCAAGAATGGCCCTAGGTTCATTCTTTTCCATGCACAACATGAGGAATAATGGTCCTAGGGCCATGGGGCATCCAAGAATGGCCCTAGGTTCATTCTTTTCCATTCACAACATGAGGAATAATGGTCCTAGGGCCATACTTGTATGATCCATTGGCCTCAAGGCCATTTTTGGGATTTCCATGGGTTATCCAAGAATGGTCCTAGGCCCATTCTTTTCCATGCACAACATGAAGAAGAATGGCCCTAATAAGCCCATCCTTGCATGGGCCTAAACCTCAGCGTCATTTTTGGGATGGATATGGAGGCATCCAAGAATGGTCCTAGGGCCATTCTTTTTCATGCACAACATGAGGAAGAATGACCCTATGTCCATTCTTGCATGACCCGAAGGCCTCAAGGTCATTTTTGGGATGGTCATGGGACATGTAAGAATGGCCCTAGGGCTATTCTTGCTGACCCCAAGGTCTCAAGGTCATAGGACATCCAAGAATGGCCATGGGACATCCAAGAATGGCCGTAGGGCTATTCTTTTCATGCACAACAGGTGGAAGAATGACCCCAAAGGCCATTCTTACATGTCCCCAAGGCCTTAAGGTCATTTTGTAATGGCCATGGGCATCCAATAATGGCCTCCTTTTCCATGCCATTCTTGCATGTCCCCAGGGCCATTCTTGCATGACCCCAAGGCCTCAAGGTCATTTTGGAATGGCCATGCAGCTCTCAATAATGGCCTCTTTCCATGCATAGAGGTGGGGAAGAATGGCCATAGGGCCATTCTTGCATGATCCCAAGGGGCCATGGGTGTATCCAAGAATGGTCCTAAGACAACATGAGGATGAATGGCCATTCTTGCATGGCCCCAAGGTGTTACGGTCATTTTGGAATGGCCATGGAGCTCCCAACAATAATGGCCTCCTTCCATGCACAACATGTGGAAGAATGGCCCTAGGACCATTCTTGCATGACTTAAAGGGGCTATGGGTGCATCCAAGAATGGTTCTAGGGCCATTCTTTTCCATGCACAACATGAGGATAATTGGCCCTAGGGCCATTCTTGTATGACCCCAACGCCTCAAGGTGATTTTTGGGATGGTCATGTGGGGAATCTAAGAATGGCCCTAGGACCATTCTTTTCATGCACAGCAGGTGCAAGGACCATTTCTACATGACCCCAAGGCCTCATATATCTACCGTTTTACTTTAAAATGCATCACACTATATGAAATAGTGGCCATGGGGGCATCCAAGAATGGTCCTAGGCGCACCAAGGCCTCATATATCTACCATTTTACTTTAAAATGCATCACACTGTATGAAATAGTGGCCATGGGGGCATCCAAGAATGGTCCTAGGGGCATTCTTTTCCATGCACAACATGAGGAAGAATGGCCCTAGGGGCATTCTTTTCCATACACAACATGAGGAAGAATGGCCCTAGGGCCATTCTTGCATGCCCCAAGGCCTCAAGGTTATTTTTGGGATGGCCATGGGGGCATCCAAGAATGGTTCTAGGGCCATTCTTTTCCATGCACAACATGAGGAAGAATGGCCCTAGGGCCATTCTTGCATGACCCGAAGGCCTCAAGGTCATTTTTGGGATGTATGGGGGCATTAAAGAATGGTCCTAGGGCCATTCTTGCTGGGATTTGATGCTTGATGTAAACTCTATAAATTGAGGCATAGCCCTAATGAGAATTAGCTGGTTTTTGAGTATCCATGCCTACATTAATCTATTTGCTAATTATTACGTTTTAATTATTTGCTAATCACTTTGTTAATGATGTTGATTCTAGTGTTTGATCCACCATAGCTCATCACAATGCTCAAATTTCAACACATGAACGTATCTATCACTTTGTAAAAATTAATGTAGACTCCTTAAGTAATGAGATAAATTTTTATAGTATACATTTGGAAAATTGACTTCAAAATTATTCGCCAAGTAGCTACACTTCAACATTTGATTTTGAAATTATTCGCCCAAATGTCATAGTGGGATTTTAGAATTTTAAAAAATAGCCCAATCATCTACACTTAAGCTCTAATGGTTGCTTGTTAAAATTTACCCTGACAGCAGTTTGGGCAGGATAAACCAAAGTACTGAATCTAGTAAATTTGTATATCTGACAAGATGTCAAACGATGGCATAAACCAGATAGTTGCTGCTAAGAAGCTTGATAAGAACAACTTCCATGCTTGGAGGTTCAGGTTGAAAAATTTCCTGATGGGAAAGGGTTACTACTAGGACTACATACATGAAGAGGCATCGGAGATACCGGAGATCAATCCGACTGCTGGCAGATGTGAAAGAGTTCAAGGATTGGAACCAAGGAGCCAGAAAAGTTATGTATTGGCTCTCTATCAGTATACAGGACACCATGATTGGGCATATACAGGATGCCAAGTCCCCCAAGGAGGCATGGGATACCTTGGTAAAACTCTATGAAATGAAAACCAAGGCACGAAAGATACAGTTGAAGAATGAACTTCATACTATGGAAAAAAAGAGTGTCTGTGAATGACTATGCATTGAAGATCAAGGGTATTGTGAAATCCCTTGCATCTATTGGCGTTTCAGTAGATGATGATGATAAGGTGGAAGTCTGTCTACGTGGTCTCGGGCCACAATACAAGGCGTTTTAAGACGTCTATTCAGACTCGGGAAAACATTCCCGATTTCACAGATTTGGTGTCTATGTTGATTATAAAAGAGAAGAGCTTGGGTGAAGACCAATAGTCTTCACAAAACAAAAACAGTTCAGAGCAACAGGCCTTCTACACAAGTTCAGGAAGAGAACGAGGTAGAGGTGGCCGTGGACACGGCCAAGGAGGTGGCCGAACAAGTAATCAGAATTATGGCAAGCAGCAGTAGCAAATAACAACAGTCCCAGAATTCACAACAACAACAACACGCAGGTGGAAGAGGCCAATTCAGAGGCAGGGGGAGTCAAAGAGGTCGTGGAAATTGGCAAAGGCAGTATAATGATACACGTGGATGCTTTTATTGTGGTAAGCCTGGACATGTGCAGGCAGATTGTTATAAGAAGCAGATTGTTATTATAAGAAGCAGGCTGACATGCAAAATGAAAAATTACAGCAAAACAACTATGCATCCTCGAGCAAAAACAATGAGGATAATGAAAGGTTGTTTGTTATGCAGCATGTCGTTAATGCCATGTCTGAAATGGTTGAAGCATTACATAAAGATGATGTATGGTACGTTGATTCAGGTGCTTCGAACCACATGACAAGTCATGGGGAGTGGTTCAAGGAGATGAAAAACCTTGAAAGACCAGGTTTTGTGGAAACAGGGGATGACACTGCTCATCCAATTGCCCATGTTGGAGATGTGCCATTGTCTATGCAGGATGGCAAAGTGAAGTACCTTGCAGATGTACTTCATGTTCCGAACATAACAAAGAATCTGGATGTTTACGTTGAATGTAAACATGCCTAAAGTGAGTGCTGCGATGTTTGAAAATGGTTCAGGAATTATTGCAGACACAGACATTTGGCATAAAAGAATTGGACATGTGAATGTGCAGAGAATGAAGTCTATGCAGACTAAAGGAATTGTGAGGACTACCAAAGTTTAAAGTTGAAGGTATGAAGAAAATATGTGAAGCATGCCAATTTGAAAAGCAAACAAAGCATGTATTTCCACGTAACAGAAATGTGAGCAGAAACGCACTAGATGTTGTGCATTCAGATGTGTGGGGTCCTACGAAGACCATGTCTATGGGAGGCTGCAGGTATTATGTGAAATTTATTGATGACCACACAAGGAAAGTGTGGGTATACTTCATGAAGGAGAAGGGTGAGGTGTTCACTCACTTCAAAATTTCAGAGTCATGGTTGAAAAGCAAACAGGGAAATATGTAAAGTGCCTAAGGTCAGATGGAGGGGGAGAGTACTTCTCCAATGAGTTCTCTGAATTTTTGAAGAATGGTATTCGGAGATAGTTTACATGCAGATACACTCCGCGGCAAAATGGAGTTGCTGAGCAAAAAAACAAGCACATTGCTGAGATTGTGCGAGCATTGATGGAAGAGAAGAATATGCCGTATAGCTATTGGGCTCAGGCTGTTTCTATAGTAGTTTACATCATGAATAGTACTCCAACTGCAGCCATACATGATGTAACTCCAGAGAAGAGGTTTACTGGTAGAAAACCTGATTTGTCTTATTTGAAAGTCTTTGGATACATTGCATATGTGCATGTGCAGATGAGATGAGAACTAAGCTGGATCCAAAAGCTGAAAAATGTGTGTTTAGGATATTCCCTTGAGCAAAAGGGATACAGGTGTTATAACCCTACTACACGTGAGTTGAGGGTAAGCAGGGATATTGTTTTTGATGAGATGAGCAACTGGTATGCTACTGAAAAAGAAGCTGTTGGGGCTGATGTGAGTGGAAATGTGGTTGCACAGAATTCAAGTCAGCAACAATCACAGTCTTTGAGTGGACCAGGAGAGTCCTCATCTACTAGTGGTTCAGTTGATAGACCATGGAGTGTGGCAGGCTGCGTCATAATACTAGTCCTGCAAATGTGATTAGTATATCACATAAAGGCAAAGAGAAAGTGGTTGAGCCCCTTAGTATGCCTGACATTTCTGCAGGGCATTCTCATGTTGATGGGGAGTCTAGTGGCTAAGAGATGAGCCTTGATTGAGGAACTTGGGATACCAGCTATGAGAATGCAAAGCTAAGAAGATCTGGGAGAGTAAAGAATCCTGTGTAGAGATTTACCTATGATGGTTATGTGGCACATCACTATGCATACATGGCAAAGGTTGTGCAAGTTGTAGAGCCCACATGCATTGATGAGGCTGTTGGAAATGTGTGTTGGGAGAAAGCTATGGATGAGGAGATGGATGCACTATATGGAAATGAAACTTGGGATTTAGTGCAATTGTCTGAAGGCAAGAAAGGCATTGGATACAAGTGGGTATACAAAGTAAAACATAACAATGATGGAAGCATAAGCACATACAAGGCTAGATTGGTAGCCAAAGGATATGCGCAGACATATGGCATTGATTATGAGAAAACTTTCAGGCCAGTTGGGCCAAGATGGAAACAGTGAGAGTTGTGATAGCAGTGGCTATGTCAAAGCAATGGCCTTTACATTAGATGGATGTAAAGAATGCATTCTTGCATGGGCATTTGCAAGAAGAGGTGTATATGTTGCAGCCACTTGGTTATGAGGGTGTGAGTCACCCTGAGCATGTTTGCAGGTTAAAGAAAGCCTTGTATGGCTTAAAACAAGCACCAAGAGCATGGTCTGACAAGATTTTTGAATATCTTGTCACAATTGGCTTTCATGTAACTAATGCAGATCTCTCGATGTATGTGAGACACAGTGCTTGTTGTCATCTATGTAGATGACCTGATCATTATGGGGGACTATGATGTAGAGATCTTTGATGTAAAGATCTTGCTTAGACAGAAGTTTGAGATGAAGGATCTAGGGGAGCTCAGATATTTCTTGGGCATTGAGGTGATTAGGTCACCACATAGTATTGGATTACTGCAGAGACAGTATGGCTTGGACATGTTGTCCAAGTATGGTATGACATGTTGTCCAAGTATGGTATGACAGGCTGTAAGCCTATCTCAGTGCCATTGGATTAGAATGGCAAGTTGAGTGCAGATTCAGGAGAGACTTTGGAGGATCCTACTATGTATAGGCGTATAGTAGGAAGCTCGATCTACATGACGATCACCAGGCCAGATTTGAGCTATGCTGTTGGGTTGGTGAGTCAGTTTATGCAGGTTCCTCGGAAGTCGCATCTGGGTGCATTGAGACGCATACTGAGGTATGTGAGGTCTACTTTGCATTGTGGACTATTTTATGAAACTGGGATAGAGATATTATGGGATGCTGATTGGGCTGGTAGTATCTCAGATAGAAGATCTACTAGTGGCTTCATGTTTTCTTTGGGGAGTTCTGCTGTGACTTGGAGCAGCAAGAAGCAGCCTACGGTTGCTTTATCCAGTACTACAGAGGCCGAGTACAGAGGTGCTATTATGGCAACATGTGAGGTAGAGAAAGCTACTTGCAGATTTGGGTCTATTAGTGGGGTAGACAAGTTATCATTTTTTGTGACAACATTAGCAGTATACAGTTGGCCAGGAACCCAGTTTTTCATGCTCGCACACGAAGCATATAGAGGTCCACTACCATTTTGTCAGAGAGAAGGTTTTGGCAGGAGACGTTGACCTTGTTTATGTCAGCACATAGGATCAGGTCGCTGACATCTTCACCAAAGCATTGGGTACAGAGAAGCTCCACAGATTCAGGGCTTCACTTGGTGTACATGAGATGGAGTTGAGCTCGAGGGGGAGTGTTGAGATATCGAGCTCATCTAGTGAGGCAGTGGACACTGTGATGACCCACCTGGGGGATAGGCCCCACACTTACACCACTGGCATGGTTGGTGAGATCATGGGTGATATGCGGCCAGCGGGATGACAGGATGTGAACCATTTTAGAGACTGGCATAGTTATAGCGCCAGCTCATTTAGTTGGGTTCACGCTATAGAGAACCCTAGTATGTATTTGGTTGAGCACCTTTTCATATGTGGTCTACTCTTGTCTTTGTATATGGTTTGTTGAATATTGAGTGAAGAAGAAGAAGATTTTCAGCCTCTCACCTTGTGTGTCCTCTTTTAGGGTTTTGCGAGTGTGTGTGTGCTTGCAAGAGCTCAAGCTCTCTTCTCCCCTCTGCATCTTTTCAGCCTTTCTATGCCAGTGGGATGAGACAGGATGTGTGACAGCCATTCTAGAGACTGGTATAGTTATAGCGCCAGCTCATTTAGTTGGGTTCACACTATAGAGAACCCTAGTATGTATTTGGTTGAGTACCTTTTCATATGTGGTGTACTCTTGTCTTTGTATATGGTGTGTTGAGTATTGAGTGAAAAAGAAGAAGATTTTCAGCAATTTCATCTTGCTGTGTGGCCTGAATTTTTCTATGACCTTCATAAGGCAGTCGCAATCACCTTGATCTGTGGGGCAAGTGCAAGCTCCCACTCGAGCTGACTAACATAGGTGCTATTGATTTGCTGAGCACCCTCCGCCCTATGCACATCTCTCATTCTATCTTCTAATGACTGCCTTAAATGCTCTACAGAGCATCTCACATTCCCCAACCTTTAAACCGTTGCATTGTGCAACTCAACCAGCTAACTCAGCTTTGTCTGGGTGAATTCAAAGGGTGTTGTCGGATGTGGACATGCACGTGGACCTTTCATAGTATGTTGCTTTGCATCATCCTCAGATACAATCATCATCTGCTCTTCCCACTTTAAGCGCTTCTTTTCCAGATTGTGTCTCTCCTTGATGCTCTTCATTTCCCTCTCGGCAAATGGAGCCCAAGCGATGGTGTACTGCTCCTTGCTCTCAGCCCATTTGTAGCCTCACAACTCTCCAGGGCAAATACTTTTGCAAATTGATGCCTGATCTCGTAATTGAATGGTCCTTCTTGATAGATCCCAATGTCGATAGACCAAGCATTCTGCAAACTCTAGCTTCACATAATATGATTTAATCTTCTTGCTATTTCTTGGAAGGGGCTTTGAGCACAAAAAAACAGAGCTCCAATTTACATGAGAGATTTCATTCTTCCCCAATACAATGTGTGGGGATCCACTCCTACCATGGAAAGACCCCGATCTTCATGAAAGTCCCGTGCATAATGACAAAATTTTTTGTGGTGAGGTGGGGAAACTTCCTTGATCATGGATGTGCTTCCCTCTACTTTCCCATAAGAATCTTGTGACTTCATTGAAGAGCCTGACCTTCCCATCCTTCACTGTACCATATGCTAAAAAGAACACCGATTTAGCATTGGATGCATTAGTATTCTTGAATGAACACAATAGAGAGAGAGAGAGAGAGAGAGAGAGAGAGAGAGATTAATGAAATGCATGCAATCTTGTGTGTGTGTGTGCGTGCGTGTGTGTGCGTGTGCATGTGCGTGTGTGTGTGTGTGTGTGTGTGTGTGTGAGAGAGAGAGAGAGAGAGAGAGAGAGAGAGAGAGACCTGCAATATTTTGGCAACGTGCAAACTGTGTGTGTGTGTGTGTGTGTTTGTATGTATTGCATGTGTGCAATAGGTAAACACACAAACCTGTCCAATGAACACATAGAGTGGGAATACACAGACAGTAGAACAAACACAGAGCGGAAATACATGCAAGGAAGATAACATTTTAGTCGCACCATAGTCCAAACGAGTTTGAAATGACTGTGGGCTCATTATTGTTAGTAGTGGCCATCCTACGCTCATTATTGTTAGTAGTGGGGAAGTTGGCAGCCCTTTCTATAGTAACAGCCTCTGCTATATAGCTCTTTCACAAAATAGTTTAAAATTGTTATGTGCCAACTAAACCTATGCTATAAATTTGGGCTATATAACTCATATAGTATTCCACCATATCATGCTTAAACCCTTATGCACTATGCATGATGCATATGCGCAAAGTGTTATCGCCTATCCATAAGCCTAATGCATTACAACATTATGGCCTTGTGTGTTAGGCTTATAGATCGTGCACTAATGTGTCATGCACTATACATATGCCTAATGCATTATTTCATTATGGCTAATGTGTATGCATTAAGCGTTATGGCATTGGCTATGTGGAGAAGTAGAGTAACAATGCATAAACACTATTAAACTTTTACAAAGGGGGAGGCTTCTATTTATAGGAAAAAGTGAGCCTCAAACCAAGCAAACTGATTCTAGAATTTTTCAGATCAATTTGGTCAATTTTTGACCATTTTTGGGTCGATTCAGCTTACTTTTTGGAACTAGACTTGAATTAGGAGAGAGGAGAGATGAAATATCTCATTTTATTGATTTAAAATGGAAAGAAATGATGAGAAAAAGGCACCTCCTTCATGAGGGGGAATCCCCACTCTGAGGTGTCAAAAATTTATTTTTTTAATATTTCTTTTGGTCCTTAGTCCACTCTTCATCTTATGTGAGTATTTACTCATTTTTGGGGGGTTTTTCTTTATTTCTACAATTTATCTCCTCCCTACATTTGGATTAATCTTATTGGCCCCTCAGAACCTTAATCTAGACCCTTAGGGCTAAGGTCTTTTGAGCAGATTATAGTTTATTTCTAATGCACCTTAGGAAATTCTTTTTAAAATTCTGTTTCGAGGGAATTTATTTTAATAAGAAAGGATATTTTTTCATCCAAAGATATCTAAAAATTGAGTTACCTCTCTCTAGTATATTTTCTCTCTCTAGGCTAAAACAGGTAAAAATAAGATCTTTTATTATTCTGAAAAGGGGATTGATTACAAGGAAAGAAACTGAACATCTTGAGGGGCTGGGAAGGAATCTATTCTCTCCCACTTGAAAAATGCTAGATGTCCTCATCTCGCAAACTGGGAGTAATCCTGCAAACAGTTCGGCTTCTTTCTCCTAGGTGGCGTCTTCAAAAGGATAGAACTTCCATTTGACTAATAATTCTCTTAGAATTCTGTTCCTGAGAACCTTTTCTCGAACATCAAGGATTTCTTTAGGTTGGAGTTCTATCAGCCCTTGGGTTGAAGAAGTTAAGAGTTCATTAAGCACATGATTCGGGCTCGATGATTCGGGCTCGGTACATACTTTTTAAGAAGGCTGACATGAAATACATTATGTACTTTGAGATGAGGAAGCAGAAGAAGTTCATAGGCTAAGTCACCTACTTTCTTTGTAATCAGATATGGCCCACAGTATCTGGGGGATGACTTAGGTTGGAGTTCTATCAACCCTTGAGTTGAAGAAGTTAAGAGTTCATTAAGCACATGATTCGAGCTCGGTACATACTTTTTAAGAAGGCTGACATGAAATACATTATGTACTTTGAGATGAGGAAGCAGAAGAAGTTCATAGGCTAAGTCACCTACTTTCTTTGTAATCAGATATGGTCCACAGTATCTGGGGGATAACTTCTTGTACTTCCCAAGAGATAGAGAACTTCTTTTGGGGCGTACTCGAATGACCTCTTCTTATTTGCTTCTTCGAACTTTCTGTCTGACCTCTTCTTATCTGCATATTGCTTCTGTCTATACTGGGTAGCTCTTAAATCTTTGGCGGATTAACTACATTTGTTGATCCATGTCGTCCACAAGCATCTATCTGGACATCTCGACCCTAATCAATGGGGCTCGGACCAAGTTAATGGTGTTAGGTAGTCTTGTCCATACAGAGCTTTGAAAGGGCTCATCCCGATGCTTCAGTGAGATAAGAGGCATTGTAGGCGAACTCAACTAGGTGCAGATAGCTTAGCCACTTCTTGGGTTCCCTGCCACCATAGCATGACCGAAGTATATCTTCGATTACTTGGTTCACCCTTTCTGTTTGACCATCGGTCTCGGGGTGGTAAGCTGTGCTAAGATCCAAGAAAGTTCCTACTGCTTCGAAAAATGCAGTTCAAAATCTTGACGTGAACTTGGGATCTCAATCACTTACTATTCTCCTGGGTAGGCCATGCAATCTGAAGATTTTCTTGTTGAGGAACACTCTGGCCACATCCAGGTTTCTTTTACTGGAATCAGATGGGCAACTTTGGTTAGTCTATCAACTACCACGAAGATGGAGTTGTAACACTGAAGGTAGTCCAGTAATAAAATCCATACTAATACATTCCCACTTCATCTGGGGGATGTCTAATGGATGTAACTTCCCAGGCATTTTTACTCTCTTTGCTTTGACTTTCTGACAAATCAAGCATTGACGTACATGATTAAGTACATCCTTTTTTAGTCTAGGCCAAAAGAAGCTTTTCTTTACAAACATGTAGGTTTTGATAAACGTGGATGTCTTGCAATAAGGCTGTCATGGGCTTCATTCAAAATTTGACCCTTAGTTCCCTCATCATTGGGAATACATAGCCTGCTATTATAATACATAATTCCATCATCCATGCTGTACCCTTGAACTTGGTTCAACTCCTGAGGAGTTTTTCTTTCCTGCATAAGTAGGGTAGCAATAGGGCCAAAGAATCTATCCTGCATGATCTTCTCTCTTGCTTCATTAATCAATGGGTTTGGCACCAATGTGATTGCAAGCAAGGAGGCTTTTTTGTTGAGGGCTCTGCTACCACATTTTCTTTGCCTGGGTAGTACTTGATTCAAAATCAAATTCCTACAGAGTCTGCATGCATGTTGAGATCCTTCTGAGTGAAGATTCACTTTAAGCTCTGATGATTTGTCATCAAAGTGAATCTTTGACCCAATAGGTAATGTCTCCACAACTTCAGGGCATATACTACTGAAAGTAACTCTAGGTCTTGGACAGCATAATTTCTCTCATGTGTTCTGAGTTTTCAGGATTCATAGGCCACTACATGACCTTCCTATGATGAGTGCACCTCCCAAGGCAAAACCACTGGCATCAGCTACCTCAAAGGAAAGAGAGAAATCTGGCAATTTTAGAATGGGATTGGTTACCAAGGTGCTCTTTAGCTTATCAAAAGCGCTCTGACACCTGGCAGACCATTGGAACGGGATATTCTTCGTGAGAAGATTAGTTAGGGGGGAAGCTATGAGAGCATTCTTAGGTATAAAAATTCTATACCAGCTAGTTAATCCCAAGAATCCTCTGACTTCTTTCACTATCTTTGGTTCAGACTAATCTATGACTACTTGGACTTTTACAGAATCTAGAGAAATTCCGTCTTTGGATACCAGGAAGCCCAAGTATTCAACATGGTCTCAGCAGAGAAAGTGCATTTGCTCTTTTTTGCAAAGAGTTGGTGCTTCCTTAGAGTCTCACGAACTCTTCGGACGTGAGCTTCATGTTGCCCGCGACCTTGACTAAAGTGCTCACACATACATCTACCAGGTGGCCTACATCATCGGTGGATCAGAGGTGGTTTTACTTTGTTAGGGCAGGTTACATTGGGTTGTGGGGTCTCTCTCTCTCTCTCTCTCTCTCAGATTTTCACATGGCTCCTCACTCTTTGGAGCCTCACATCTTCTCTTGTCTTCAGTCTTCTTGTCGTGGCAGCTTCTCTCCACGCGTCCGTCTCTTCTTTCAATCTTCTTGGGGCAGCTTCTCTTCTTGTGGCAGCTTCTCTTCTTGTGGCAGCTTCTCTTCTCGTGTCCATGTCTTCCTTTAGATCTCCTTGGTGTGGATCTTCTTCTTGGAAGGAGATATTCTTCTTCTTTCATGGCTGGGGCCACGAGCTTGTCCGTCAGGTCTTTTTGCTCCATGTGAGCAACATGTTTTAATGTTTTGGCTGACAGTTCCTTTGGGTTTTTCATGTTTATCTTTTGTCATTATGCAATGCAAACCCAAATTTATGCGGGAGGTCTTACCTCTTGCCTTATTCTGGACAAGAGCAGTGTCTGATCCCATATTTACACTGATGTAATGTGCCCAATACATAATGCGTATAGCATTCATTCTTATGCACATTCCCAAATGCAACTCTGGCTGTGAATAATCTTGATTTTGAGTGAGATTTACAGGCATTAACCAAGGGTTAAATGCAAAATGATGATTATCACAAATTTATCAGTACAATTTTTCCAGAAATTACATTAAATCAAGGGTAACCAATTTGTACGGGATGGTTGGAGTATCAAACCAACTCCGAATTGTAATCTGAAGTTATAGGGATCTGTATCAGATACTAATGGTTAATTTGAACCCTCAATTGTACCAAAATACAATGATTAGCACTGATTAATCACCGATTAACAAATTAATCCACTATTTTGTGTGCAAAAAATAGAGTATGCGGGGAGTCCAGATCTGGTGCCTTAATGAGCTCAAATGCTTTCAAAGGCATCAATAGAATGAGTCTAGTAGAGGATTAAGCCAATAAACACAAGATTTGACCAAATATTGAAAGCTTAATCTCTGTTTTACCAAAGTCACTGCAGATTTGATGAAGAGCTTGGATCTCACTGTAGACTTGATGAAACTGAATTCTGTCTTCACTAGCTTGTAGAGCGTGCTTGAAAACACCTTGGTCTAAGAGGAATTAGAGCTTGGATCTCACTGTAGACTTGATGAAAGTGAATTCTGTCTTCACTAGCTTGTAGAGCGTGCTTGAAAACACCTTGGTCTAAGAGGAATCAAAGTGATTCACCCTAAGTAAGTGTAGATCTGAGATCTTCTACTGAAAAATGTAGCCTGCTAAAACAGCGATTTCTCCTTCATTCGACGGTGGTTTGCTACGTTGTTTGGATGAGCTTGAAGAGCTATGAGATACCTATCATGTGCTAGAAGGGTTTGGCCTAATTTTATGTGTGCAAGGAGAGGGAGCTCCTCCACTGGCTGGGGGTACAGAAGCTAGTTGAAAAAAAGAGGAAAAATTATAATTTTTTACTAATCCTAATTAGCAAAATAATTAGCAAGATAATGGGCTCACAAATTAGCATGGCTCTGATACCATGTTGAAATTTGAGCATTGTGATGAGCTATGGAGGATCAAACACTAGAATCAACATCATTAACAAAGTGATTAGTAAATAATTAAGACGTAATTAGTGGATAATTAGCAAATAGATTAATGTAGGCATGGATACTCAAAAATCAGCTAATTCTCATTAGGGCTATGCCTCAATTTATAGAGTTTACATCAAGCATCAAATCCCATTGATTTCTCCATGATTCACTCCACCTCTTTTCCCTGATTCTCTCCACCTCTTCACTTTTCCCAGAATATCTCCACACTTCCTAAATCTTCTCATGCTACCCTTTATTCTCTCCCAGTAGATTCTTCTCACCTTTTCATAGGTTCTTTCACATTTACATCTTCTCTTTTACAGCCTCTAACCAAGGGCTTGTTCCCGCACACACCCTATTCACTTGTATTTTCAACATTAATTGTGTGATTCTATAATTCATTTGCAACTTTTGTGAACTCTCTCTCTCTCTCTCTCTCTCTCTCTCTCTCTCTCTCTCTCTCTCTCTAATTTTATATAGACAACACCCAAGGTGCCATCTTGTTGCATGCATGTTTCTAGTTATGCAATGCACATGACTATAAAAATTCTCAATATTCAAACATTTGATCATTGATGTGTTTGCTACCTTCCTAGAAACCAATTTTTGATTATCTTAGCACTTATTTCTCTACCCATAACAATGATTATGACACATAAATTTATTCAAAAAGAGGCTACGCCCCGTAGATTGTTGACTCAATTGCACCTTTTCCATTTTTATGTTTAAAATATCAATGATCTCATTAAGTGCACTCCATTTTGGATACAATTTCACTTCTCATAAAAAGATGAGAGCATTTCCCTCTAAAAGCATCTCAAAATTTATTCATTGGCTACAACTATAGATCCTAAGATCGTACACATAAGTAAACCATAAATCTATGTAAGGATCTAAGACAGTTCTTTGTATACATGCAGTGTGCACCCTACCCTCAAAACAACCATGTAAAAAATACCCATAGAAGATTAGACCATCACCTAAGTCTTTCCTTGGCACTTTCACTATGTGTGTTCTATGTGAGTCCACAAAATTTGAGACCATCACCAACAAGTCTTGCGCGTTGGCAGCTTCACTGTGTGTGTGCTATGTGAGTCCACAACATGGTCAAATCCAATAACACCCTCAAATAGTTTTGATTTGATCATAATCAATTCTAGAACCCTACTATCAACCCATGCTTGCAATTGAATTCAGTCAAGCTCTTATTTTTCAACCTTTAAAAGTTGAATGTGATTTTTCTTTTTTCTAGTGTTGAAGAGTAATTCAATACCTTTTTTTCTTCAAAACACATTAGGATGGATGTTTCAAATAGCTCTTTGAAAATAATAGTCAAAACACTTTTCAACCAACTAACCTCATGCACCTCCAATGCATTTAACCTTATGATTCAAATTAAATCCAATACTTCATCATTGTTTGCATCAAGAATGGCCCAATTCAAAATATGTTGACTTACCCAAGACACACAAAAGAGGCAAACATATTTCAAACCAACTTTTATTATAGTTCTGATGTTTGCCTCTTTGTTTCATGTTGTCATTTGTTACATACCACTTAATTAGTGCAAGCCATGAAAAAACTTGTGAAGCACTTCCTAGCACATGTACAAAGTACATATATCAACTAAAGAACTGCTAACAAGATTTTCATACAATCCTTCCTTTGCTTTTGGAAATGGGTATCTTAGCTCATCATGGTACTTTTGTAGTAGATCAATCCTTCCTTTGCTTTTGGAAATGGGTATCCAAGCTCATCATGGTACCTTTGTAGTAGATCAAAGTAAGTGTCCCTGCAACAAAAGAAAGACATCTTTGACATTAGTTCACCTTCCCACAATGAAAAGGGACAATTGGGGTATAAAACCATGTACTCATTCAACTAATTATTGTTCTTGTTATGATAACATATGTGAGGAAGCCTTAAAATGACAAGGAGAAAGACATGGGAAAAAGGCAATGAAGCATCATGCCTATTATTCATGTCCAACTCTGCTTTGTCGCAATTCAAATTTACACTCTAGCCAATACCATTGCTCATAGTGCCTTTCTCACACCACTGCATGCTTGTATCCGCTTGTTTAAAGCAGTGCACTTGATTATGTTTCCCTTCTACAATACACATCATGATATACAAAAAATAGTCATACTTGCTGCAAATTCTGTAAAATTTACCAAAAAATGAAAGCATCATGCAACCTTGCATATTGTCATAATGGGAGTGACACATAGGAGAAGTATATACCAGATTTGAGTCACGGATCTTACACATGGGGAGAAGGATAATGTCTGTTACCATTGGGCATATCTGGACCTCTCACAGCAGCTGCTGTGTCATGTTGTTCCAACTCCCGATTTCAAATTTCATTGTTCAATGTTTGCCTCCTTTAAGACTATCTTCCCACATGGAGCTTATGTTGATATGTCCCCCAAGACTGCGACTCCTGCTACATCATCACTCAGGAGTAATGTCGAGGACAATTAAAAAGTGGATGCTGCAAGTCCTAGCTCAAGAAATACCACACAACCAATATGTCAAACAAATAAGAACAACATGAGGCCTAGCCAATTAAACTGAATAGATCCATCTCATGACTACGTGTCACCTGCACTGATGACACACTGGTAGCTGAGCTCAGGTTTCACCTCCAAAAGATGTTCCTAGATCTAGGAAGGGTGCTAGAAGGGAGTTCCTAGGTAGCCTCCATGCAGCAAAGTGTTAGTAAACTACTCCCTTCCCTTCTACACTACACATCATGATACACATAGCAACTAGTTATAGTCACATAAAAATTTACATGATATTAATTAAACAACAGATGAGACCTTACACAATAGCATAATAGATTATGATTCATCATGATGAGAAGAAAGAAGAGAATGATGTGTAGAGAGGCAATGAAGAATCATACCTTCATGTTCAGTTCTGCTTTACCGCAATTTGGACATATACTCCAGCCAACACCATTGCTCATGGTGGCCATTTATCATAGCCGTGTATCCAATACACGATTTTATGCTCTTGTCCAAAGTAGTCCCTTTTAAACTACAAATCAGGGAAACACATAGCAAATACCTATAATTGTAGCAAGTTCTTCATAGCATTAATTGTGAGAAACCCAAACAACAATAGCACAATGCATGATCATTTATTCCACATTGACATTTGAATTACAAAATTACCTTGAGGGTACACCACCCAAAAGTTTTGTGCAATATCCAGCAACTGTCGATCTCAGCTCCTACAACATATAGTACTTGCCTGTATTTTAAAAAGATAAGATCAACATTTTTATTTTGCATGTAATATCCATCAAAAGCTCTTACAACCATTTCCTTGAGAGTAAAAAACATAAAGATTTGTCCAAAATAAGTGCAAACATGAACTATTCATTCCACCTCGACATTTGCCTCACTGTCTGCTAACAAGATATTATCCTCTCCTTAAAAGGGGAGTTGGATTGACATTAGGGCTGCTCAGAGTCTTAGCAAGAGCAGAGGGTTTACATCTTACACTCTTGGGGTTAGGAGATCTCTTGTTAAATACTATTAGGATTAGATAATATTGGTAAAGAGTCTTAGTGTTACATATTGATCGTAATACAAGTACTAATAGGTCCAACATTTATAAGTATTCAATACTACTAACATTGATACATTTAAATAGTAATACTAATAGCATCTTTAAGTATCTAGTGCAAACATCAACAATATGTGGAGTGAGCTCACTTGCTCTCTCAGAGGCCATTGGGAATCATAGCATTCAACGCAAATCTCAAAGGCCGTTGGGAAAAATAGCATTCAATGCAAATCTCGAGCATTACATTGATAGGTGTTGATCAAATACTAATACTATTAGTGTTAGGTGTTATTAGATACTAACTAATGCTTACATTAAATTGAGTCTGATCTAGCTAATCCTAAATTTGTAAATCTAATATAACTATAAAACTAACTCCAATTATTCTACTACTAATTGTTCTAATATTGACTAATATTAAGTGTATGCAACAATTTTTGTATTTCCATCAACCATCTCTTTCTCATAAACTTTTCCAAGGTGTTTCTCTATTGTGTCAAGCTTTAATTGCAGCCTAATTGATCGACCCAGCTTCCAACTACAAGCTATACAAGTAGCAAAATTTGATGACTCCTCATTTTTTGACTCCAAAGGCTGTATGATTGGATACTTTGAAACCCAATCAGCTTGGAATGTCCTCTCGATATCCCATTGACCTCTCTTCCTCTTGCTTTCCTTTCTAATTTACTCTCCTTCTCTTGGATTTGTTGGAGATGAGTGGTTGCTCCTTTTGCAATTGATTGTGTTGCATCCACTCCTACACTTTGGACATCTTGTGATGGTGTTGATGCAACAACTTTAGTTGATTTCAATGAGTGTAACATTTCATTGCTACCAAGGCTTTCCTTAGATAAACAATCTGGACCATTATCAGCTTGCTCAAGTCTTGTTGACTTACTTGAACCCATTAAGGATTCTGCCATGCTATTAAAATATTGTGTTAAAGATCTAGCACTTGTTCCAACACTCTTCTTTTTTGGAGCCATATGTACATGAAAATAAACCTGGAGCTGAAAATTCCCAATTACAAATTTACAATGATTAGAGCTCTCTCTCTCTTTCTCTCTCTCTCTCTCTCTCTCTCTCTCTCTCAGCTTTGAAGGTTCAAAACATTCTTTCAATGCATGCTTAGAACACATAGCTTGAATACAAAGAATGGTAGCCATTGACCTCCACACACAGGAAGACTGTAGCCTTTTAAGAGCCGAAAAATGCGCACTTCTATGTTGGCTAAATGAGCACAAATCTGACATTGCTGTCCTTGCTGGTTGAGTACAAATGTGGCATGCTTTTTTACATGAACAATAGCTGAAAATGGTAGGTAGAATTTCAATGTGGCAACGCTCTTGGCTGAATATCTAGCACTGAATATGTGGCAATGTGGCTGGCTGGACTGATGCACAAGTCTTGTGAAAAAATGGCACAGGGCTGGTTAGGCAATAGCGCACAGCATGGGTGTGAAGCCTGTGGGTTAATAACAAGGGCAAAGGAGGAGCTCACATCGAGCTAACAACTTGCTAATGTTTCTTTTTTTGTGTGTATATGGTTAGTATATATTATACATACTAACTGTATATAGTTAGAATATAAATCTAGCTAGCTGTATATCTATTAGTGATATACTGTCTACAATCAGTAATTGATATACAATAACTGTATACAGCAAGGTCTTCCAAAAAAACAGATGCATTTTCTAGGAGCTCATCTGTAAAATAAAATGTGGTACTCTTGCAGAATACAATAAGATTGACACAACAAATTTCTAGACCCAGCTTGAAAAAGCTGGAACAGTAACCTCGCTCACATTCAAGAATTAAAGCCACAACAAATATGTACTTGATAAAGTCAAGTGCATATGCTTCCCAAATTTCAAGAAATCGTGAGAGCCTACAAAATGTAACAGACATCATCAGGTACAAAATTTTGCTGACTTAAAAACCCTAACCTGCCACATTCATGACAAGCGTACACTACATGCTCAAAATAGGACAGTGTGTTACTCAAATTGTCCATGCCTGCAAAAAGAAGGTGAATTGACCGTTTGCAAGGATGAGACACATTGGGGTAGGCTACATTTGGTTGGGACACAGGGCTACACAGCACACATCTGTAAACAACTATATGTCCAAAAATTGTAGACCGCATTCAATTAGAATAAGAGTTGCACCCAAGTCTAGAAAATGTTGGTGTTAAAAGGCCGCACTCCCTGTTTGAGTTCTCTGACATGAGATGGACACAAACTGATTGAAGAAACAAGCAATTATATGTAGATGTTGTATCTCAGTTTTGTTACTGTACAAATTGTTAGTCAGCATATATATATATATATATATATATATATATATATATACACTAAATACTAGTTGAAAATGATGAGTACAAACTATTACTATTCTAGTATTAAGTATTAGTATTTGAATTAGTATTCAAACAATTAGCATTCAAACTAGTATACAAACTATTAGTATTCTAGTATTAAGTATTAGTATTTGAATTAGTATTCAAACAATTAGCATTCAAACTAGTATTCAAAGTATTTGAACTACTATCTAGTATCTAGTATTAGTATTTGAACTAGTATAGTTAGAACATTAGCACTTGATAGTACTCAAAGTGTTAATATTCAAACTAGTAATTAGTCAGTAATGGACTGTCAATAATAGACCTAGTTGATTTGTGGTTAGTAATTAGAAAAGTGTTGATCAGTGGTTAGTAATTAGGACTGACCTCGAGGGATCCAATGGAACCCAAGGAAAATACCCCACTATGAGCTGGCTCCAAGATCTGTGAGAAAACCAACTGACTTATGCTAGTTGATTGTCGCCCCTGCTCTGCTAGACAAAACACCTCTAGAGCTAGCCTCACTCTCTCCAGAGACTCTACATCATCCTGAACATAAGACCCGTGTCATCTGCATACTCTGAGTCTAGGAGCTCTGTATCGTCCCTGATAGGTAGGCGCATTCCTCGGAGTCCAGTGGTGCAGGCTCGGAGGAAGTGAGCCATGGCCTCCGCGAAGAAAAGGAAGAGATATGGCGCTAGCGGGCATCCCTGTTATACCGAGCGCTCGAGAGTGAACCTCTTCCCATCTGGCCTCCGATGATGACCCGGCTGGAGGCTGACCTGTAGAGGGCTGCAGTCTGTTGCCATGTCCATGACCTCCTCTGGACCTGTCCTGATGCTGCCATCCTGCGCCCTGAGAGAGCGGATCTGCTCCCCTGTAGACCTCTGACCATGAGTCCTGATGATCTCTCTGCACATCCGATCACCTTTCCTAGCCCAGAAGGACTTGGAGGCGTGGAATGAGAACTCTGATCGTCTCTGCGTGATCTCCTCCAACATGGCTCGTGCCCTAATCTCCTGAAGCCTGAGCTCCTCAGAACCTGAAGATGACTGCTGCATGCGCTGAATCGAGGCCAAGTATTTCCAGAGGCCCCTCTCCTTCGCCCACCACTGCTGCCTGACCCGAACTGCCTCCTCCTGATAGATGCTGCTGGACTCGGTCAGAGCCTGCAATACCTACGCTGCCAGATCCCCCCGAGGTCCCACTCCCGATCCCAAAGGTCCACTATCCTGTTGTGAACCTCCACCCTGGCATAGATGGAGTCTGGGATCCTACAAGAGCGGCCGGGGGGCTAGGGAGTGCATAGTTGTGTCTATGGATAAAATGACAGGGGCATGATCGGAAAGTGTCGTCCTCCCTGGCACCACCCCTGATGCTCCCCCTCTGCCTATCGCCCAATCACTAACATGGAAGCGATCCAACCGCTCCAAGAGTCTACCACCCTCCCTCTTGTAACCTCATGAGAAGTCCAGGCTCCCTGTCCACCTACAGAAGGAGGGCTCTCTCCAACTGTCCCTCCCTCCTGTCTCGTGAAAAGAAAGGACTCCCACTCCGACTGCTCCGCATGAGCGATGCCGGCAAACTCTGGGCCACGGCCCTGCTGGTCCTCTAATGCCTCAAGGTTGTTGAAGTCCCCTCCAACTATCCATGAGTCCATCTCTGGGACCGATCCTGCTAAAGTGCTCTCCAGAAGGTGGCTCTCCTCCTCACATCAGTCGGGGCGTAAATATTGAGGATTCCAATCCTAGAACCCTCAATATCCAAGCCCACCCATAAAGCTCGACCTGGAACTAAAGTGCCATGACCGCAGACGTGCTGCAAGAGTGGAGTGCCGATGGAGGTACTAACACCTCCGCTCCTCCCCTGCTCACCAATCGAGGGCTCGTAGAAGTCGAAGTCTAAGTCGTTGGTGGATGTCCGGTATGCAGACGAAGGCGCTTCTGTGAAGGTTTAGAGGGGGAGGCTGGATCGTCCATCCCATCTCCTAAAACCTTCTGGCTATGCATACTAAGGGAAAAGTGACAGGCACTTCTTCACAATTCCCATGACTCTCTTTTTTGAGGTCACCATGGTATCAATAGTACATTGTAGAAGTTAGAGCATTCATTTTATTGGCCAAAAATGAGAAGGGATGCCTATTAGCATGTCTAATCATGTCAATTTTGCCAAGAGGCTAGGGTTCCTCATATGAAGCAGGTAGGGTTACTATAGCCTTTGCCATTTGCTCCAAATTTTCTTCCAAAAAAACCTTTCTAGGATATCAACATGGATTTTGTAACCCTTTACAACATTTGGATCCAGGAACACATAATGCATGATGGCCAGTTCAGTAATTTTTGCATATACTCATTCTGTGCAAGCAGACAACACAACAAAATATATCACTCGTCGCGCTAGTTTCTTTGCCTTTGGTACCCCATATGTGGTTTGCCAAGGATAGTTACATTTGACAGGGATCCCAAGTTTACTTCACATTTCTAGAGTCGCTAGTTTCTTTGCCTTTGGTACCCCATATGTGGTTTGCCAAGGACAGTTACATTTGACAGGGATCCCAAGTTTACTTCACATTTCTAGAGAGCATTATTCAATAACTTTGGGACCAAGTGTTCCTTCTTGAACTGTTGAAAATATGTTGACCAACCTGCTCATCTGTGCAACATAAACCAAGTCAATGTTACCTACTACTACAACTCTTTCTTTGATGTAATGGTAATGCACTTCTATGTGCTTTGTTCTAGCATAAAATACCGAATTACCAGCAAGCTATATAGTGCTCATATTGTCACAATAGATAGTGACCACATCATCCATGGGATGATCCATATCATCAAGTAGCTTTCTCATCCAAGCCACCTCACACGCACCCATAGTTGCACCTATACTTTGCCTCAGTGAGATAGGAAAGAGCAATATTATAACTCTATGAAATAATTGCACTCCCAAAGCTAAATACATAGCCACTAGTAGACCTCATGTCAAATGTGCTACCAATCCAATCTATATTTATAAATCCATTCATATCAACTTGCTTTCCAACCTCATAAAACAATCCATACACATCGCTTGCTAACCCTATAAACCAATCCATAATGCAAAGTACCCTTCACATTTTTGTAAATCCATACACATCGCTTGCTAACCCTATAAACCAATCCATAATGCAAAGTACCCTTCACATTTTTGTAAATCCATACACATCAACCTGCTTGCCAACCTCTTAAAACAATCCATACATATCAACCTACTTGCCAACCTCATAAAACAATCCATAATGCATAGTAACCCTTATAATCCTCCTCACAGCATTCAAGTGAGGCTTCCATGGTACCTATATGAACTAACTCCACGAGTCCCATTGCATATTTGAGAATAGGTTTGCATCTTGCTGTCCCATACTTGGATAGCATATCCAAGCCACACTATCTCTGCACAGTCCATATACCTATTTTTGTTTTTAACATCTCAATGCCAAGGAAATACCTTAGTTCTCCAAATATTTCATCTCAGATTTTCTCATCAACATGTGCTTCACATGAGCAACTTCATCCTCATTGTCTCCAAGTCATCCACATATATGACAATAACAATGATGCATAGTTTGTCTTCCTCACATAAAGTGAGTAATTTGCATTGGTAATAGAAAACCCAATCGTAACTAGATATTGACTAATCTCATCATTCCATGCTTGAGGTCCCTATTTCAAATCATATAAAGCTTTATTTAATGTACAAACATAACGTGGGTGTCTCGGGTGCTCATAACCTAGTGGTTGTGTCAAGTAGACTTCCTCCTACAAAAGTTACCATTCAAGAATGCATTCTTGACATCCATTTGATGTAGTGTCCATCCTCTAGATGCTACCAACCACATATCTAACTGTTGCCATCTTGGCAACATGGCTAAATGTCTTCTCATAATCTATCCCATATGGTTGAGAAAACCCTTTGGTAACTAGTCTTGCCTTGTACCTACTTATTGATCCATCTGAATTATGCTTTATTTTATACACCCATCTACAAAACCAATAGTTTTCTTCCCCCTTACAACTAAATCCCAAGTGCCAATATTGTATAATGCATTAATTTCTTCATCCATGTGGCTTCCTGCCATTGCTTATGTTTCATAGCACATGTAGGCTCAACTTGCTGTATGTACGCATAGTGCATAGCACTCATATCATCATCATACATGAGTCTCTAAAATGGATACCTAACTTTTGATGATCTCCTTACACTAGTTTCATCACTGCTTAGTGTGTTCATTGACCTTTTCTTCCTTATACCTGGTGTATACATAGATGGTATCCCAAACTCTTCATCCTAATCAGACCCACTAGAAATGACCAATGTTGACACATGATCTTGTCACATCATGAGCCCAGGCTCAACATCAACCTCCTTCCTTTCCTTGATGCATGCACAATAGGTATTTTTACCACATCAACCGTGCCTCTATCACTAGGCAGCACATAAGTGCTAGACTACCGAAGTTTACCGAAGTTTACATAGATGGTGTATACATAGATGGTATCCCAAACTCTTCATCCTAATCGGACCCACTAGAAATGACCAATGTTGACACATGATCTTGTCACATCATGAGCACAGGCTCAACATCAACCTTCTTCCTTTCCTTGATGCATGCACAATAGGTATTTTTACCACATCAACAACCGTGCCTCTATCACTAGGCAACACATAAGTGCTAGACTACCAAAGTTTACCTTACCATGGTCACGTATCAGTTATCCACCACTAGACTCCTATGGTCCTTATAAAGTACATGTACTTTGTATGGCTCAGCCATAAAAGCTAGACTTCTGAACTCTACCTGTCTATGGCTAGGCATCGCATAAGGGCTAGATTGCCAAATTCAACCTATCCAATGATGAAGTAGAATTTGGTCCACCATTAGAGTCATGTGGTCTTGATAAAGTACATGTACTTTGTGTGGCTTTATGACCACCAGCCACATTCACATCAAAATCAGCCCGTGTATCATCATTCTTAAGTGCATTCCAACCACTCATTTCATCAAATACTACATCCTTTCTTATCAAGAACTTCTTTTGTGATTGGATTAATTCATCTATACCCTTCCTTTCAATTGAGTAACCAAGGAGCACACATTTCTTAGCTTTGGGTTTAAGTTTTTATCTCTTCTCATCTAGAACTTGTACATAAGCCACACAACCAAATACTTTCAAGTGACTCACATAACGCATAAAATTCTCCTCGGTTGTCATACTATGAACTGTTGTAGGTAAGATATTTTGTTCATGATGTAAACTATTGTATTCACTACCTTAGCCCAATAGTATTGAGGTAAATTCTTCTCGTTCATCATAGCCCTATCAATTTCAGTGATTTTCATATTCTTCCTCTCAGCCACTCCATCCTCGATTGTCATACCATGAACTACTATAGGCAAGATATTATATTCATGATGTAACTTGTTGTGTTCACTACCTCAACCCAATAGTGTTCACTACCTCAACCCAATAATATTGAGGTGAATTCTTCTCATTCATCATAGCCTTGTCAATTTCAACGATGTGCATATTCTTCCTCTCAGCCACTCCATTCTACTAATGTATATATGCATGTAAGGTGTCTTGCTATCCCATGAGCTCTTAGAAATGCATAGAATCTTTTGATACATGTTCACCACCACCATCAAACCTTACACAATTTATGTGCATACCCTTTTTCTTTTCCCCATAAGAGCTTTAAAGTGCTGAAAATGACCAAAAACCTCGCTCTCTTCTCTTTCATAAAGTAGACCCATACTTTCCTAATATATGGTCAATGAATGAAACATGATAATAACACCCATTAAGAGAAGTTATCTATTCTGGTCCCCATACATCCATGTGTATAACCTCAAGTGGTATGTTGATCATATTCCCTTGACTTGGAAACAGGTGCTTTTCTTGCTTACCAAACTGGCAAGTAAAGGTAGGTGGCTTTGTCTTTTAATCCTCAATGGACACCTCTTTAGTGCGTTGATGCCATACATCAGCCACGCCGTCACTTCATTTGGCCGTTGACATTAAAAATGCTAATATTGTATATTTTATGTGTGCGACTTGTCTATGAAAGGCATGCCACATGATTAATTTTGGAGATTGCATGCTTAGATTAAGTGTTTTCACAATCCCCTAGAGTGACCCACTATGCAAGTGTCAACTCCATTGCTCATCTATTAAGGGCAAACCCATAAGCTTCATCTGGACTTATAAGAGCATTTTACCGCCATTAAACCTAGAAATTGACATGCCACAACAAGTAACAAAGGGTGCTCCTAGCCAACAAACATTGATGAAGCGCAGTTGGAAGGGATGGTTACAAAAAACCTACAATATCTTCCACCGGAGATCAAGGTATGATAGAAAGCAAGAAGGGGGGATTGTGCTATGTCATTACATTTAACCTCCATTTTGCTCCCCAACAAAGTTCATGTTCATGTCAAGAGGGAGCTTGTTGGATTAAGCTAACCCATGACAATATAGCTTGCACTAACATGTACAACAATATAGCACCTATACACATGCTAAAAAATGACTAACCATAAAGATTTTTTTTTTCAAGATGATGAGAACGAGCAGGACAAAATAAGAGAATGAAGTACGACTCTATTGTGACTACAAGTCCTGAGCCACAGACTTTTTGTGTTATGGTTGAATCCTTCTTAGAAGGATGGATCTTAGTGTTAATCTCATTTTCTTAACCATAACTCTAGGCCTAACAAGCTAGAGAAGAAGATTACACATTTTTATGATTTTTAATCTAGTTAAAATGAGGATTAATTCATTTAATCTTGTTTATAATTAAGAAAATTCTTATTTATTCATTTAAGTTGAAAGAGAGTTAATGCTTACATTTTTGAAATTATTTTCATATAGGAATGATAAATGGGTAGTTTAAAAGATAAACAAGAGTTTTAAATATGCTTATAATTTTCTTATGTATGCATAACAAATTTTTAGTTTAAAAGAGGAAGTCCCACCATATTTTACATAATTAGCCACAACTTGAAGTTTACTCAGTCAGTTTTAATTTAAAGAAAATGCATGCAGAACCATGTTTCATCTTATTATTATAAAGAACTATTTACTAGTTGATTTGTTTTTCACATAGGTATCCAACACTTGGCCTTCAAATATCATCATCGTCCTATCACGAAAGCATCAACTCGTCTTCACCAACACATTTTGAGGACGGAATCCGCATCAAGAAGGGAGGCATGTTAACCATCATTAGACACCTCTTAGCGTCGACGCTATCCACATTGGTAAACCGTTTTCGTTGTAAGATTCCTCCCTCCATCTTTTGAGTTGTACAAGTGTAAGAACCTCCCCTTCTGATCTTATAATTATTCCCCTCTCTGAAATAAAAGAAAGATCCTGTTTTACCCTGTTTTAACCTAGAGAGAGAAAATGTCTAGAGGGAGGTAGTCCAAAATTGAGATATTTTTGGATATAAAAATCCTCCTAGTGTCTAAAATGGTTTCCCCTGAAACACAAATTCAAAAAGAACTTTTCAATGTGCAATTGGAATTAATTGAAAATAGGTAAAAAGGACCTTAGCCTAAGGGTCCAGATTTTCAAAAAAATTTGGATTATGGTCCAATTAAGGTTCCTATGGACAATATGTAGGGAGGAGATAAATTGAAGAATTAAAAGAAAAACCCCCAAAAATGAGTAAATACTCACATAAGATGAAGAGTTGACTAAGGACAAGGTTTATTAGTAAAAAAACTATGAGTATTACTAAAAAAATGAGATATTTTGGGTATAATGATTCAATTTTGACACCTTGGTAAGGAGAAGGGGGCTCTTTAAGGAGGCGCCTATTTCACATATGTGGTGGAGTTTTAAACTAAAAAATAATATGATATTTTTATCTCTCCTCTCTCCTAAATCAAACCAAATCAAAAGGGAGCCAAACTAGGTCCAAATCTTATCCAAATTCAGCCAAACTGAACCTGGAAAATTCTAGAAACTAGTTGGACTTGGTTAGAGGCCGCCCTCACCTCTATAAATAGATCCTTAGCCCTTTGAAAAAATATGAGAACTATACCATCATGCCAGTATTATACTGAAATAATGATATTTTCTATTATCCTCTAAAAATCCTCTACAAATTGAAGAGATTGGAGCTTCTCTCGCTCTTCAATCTTCCTTGGAGTCTTCATCAACATACCAAACCAATTGATTGCTTGGGGGTCTCTACTTTGATTAAAGATTCAAGCAATCTAGAAGGTAAAGAGTGGTTTATGGTCCTTCTTTTTAATCTCCAAATGTTTCTCTCTTCTTAACCCCTCTCAAGCTTGAGAAGCATTCAATTGAATGGCTTTTTAATACAATTGAAGTTCTTTAATGAATAGTAGTGATAAAACACATAAATTTTTATTTATGCTTAAATTAAATATTTTTTTTAAGCATGTCTCTCTCTCCCCCAAAGAATGGTCATTCCTATGACCTATTCTATATTCAAATGATGCTTCTCATGAAGCAATTCTCTAATCTAAAAGTAATTTCTATGCTTGACAAATTAGAGGCCAAAGAAGTGGCTTTTTAATGCTTTTATGCTATTTAATTTATGAAAAAATTAGGAATCAATTCCAAAAGAGGACTTCCTATCATATTCTAGGATTAATCATCCTAGGTTAATTGATTAATTCTCATCAAATAACCATGGATAAATTGATTTTAATGTTTATACACAAATAGTTGTTAGCAAAAAGAGAAATTTCTAGAAATATATTTAAATATTAAAAGAGGAATTCCTATGACATTTGGAATTCCATCATTTAGATGGGAAAAGAGAAATTCCTAGCATATTGGAATTAATGAGTATTTTAATTAAATTCAAAGATAAATTTTAGATAAATTTATTTTATCTATGAGAAATATTTAAATGTTAAAAGAGGAATTCCTATGACATTTGGAATTCCATCATTTAGATGGGAAAAGAGAAATTCCTCACATATTGGAATTAATGAGTATTTTAATTAAATTCAAAGATAAAATTTAGATAAATTTATTTTATCTATGAGAAATATTTAAATGTTAAAAGAGGAATTCCTATGACATTTGAAATTCCATCATTCAGATGGAAAAAGAGAAATTCATAGTATATTGAAATAATGGATATTTTATTTTAGATGAAATTACTTTATGATAATAAAAGAGGAATACCCATGACATTGGAATGCAATTAATTAAATGCAAAAAGAGGAATTCCCATGGTATTTGAGATCCAAGAAATTAAATGAGAAGAAGAGGAATTTTTAGTATAATTCAATTTATGATTATTTATCAAAAATGAAAATATGGGTAGAATTGATTTCTGTAAATTTCATGAATTCTTTTCTATTGAATATAATTCATTTGAGAAATTGAGAATAAATATGAAAATAGTCGTCGAGAAAAAGAACCTTTAATTAGGCCAAGCAATTGGCAGAAATTTAGAAAAAGTCCCATTATCGGGATCAACCTAGAAAAAGCTATTGAATGGAAATAGCGATAAGATGAATGTGGATGTGTATGTGGAAGAATGAATGTGGATGTGTATGCGAAAGAATGGATGTGGATGTGTATGCGAAAGAATGGATGTGTATGTGGAAGAATGAGTGTGGATGTGTATGTAGAAGAATGAATGTGGATGTGTATGTGGAAGAATGAATGTGGATGTGTATGTGGAAGAATGAATGTGGATGTGTATGTGGAAGAATGGATGTGGATGTGTATTTGGAAGAATGGATGTGGATGTGTATGTGTATGTCGAAGAATGGATGTGGATGTGAATGTGTATGTGGAAGAATGAATGTGGATGTGTATGTGGAAGAATCGATGTGGATGTGTATGTGGAAGAATGAATGTGGATGTGTATGCGGAAGAATGGATGTGGATGTGTATGCGGAACAAAAAATGTGGATGTGTATACGAAAGAAAAAATGTGGATGTGTATGCGGAAGAATGGATGCGGATGTGTATGCGGAAGAATGGATGCGGATGTGTATGTGGAAGAATGTGGATGTGTATGCGGAAGAATGGATGCGGATGTGTATGTGGAAGAATGGATGGATGTGTATGTGGAAGAATGTGATGTCGATGTGAGTGAATGAATGAGATGTGATGATGTAATGTGAATCCGGATAAGAATGAATGAGATGAGATGTGAAATGAATGAGATGTGATGGGATGTAGATTGAGATAGATGTGAAATGAATGAGGTGTGATGGGATGTGAATATGGGTTGATGCGAGTGGATGAGATGAGATGAGAATAAATGAGGAAAGATGAGATGAGATGGAAAAAGATGTGATTGGATGAGAATGGGTATACATATGAATTGGATATGGACTAAGTAATGTGGACAGATGTGGAACGATGTGAAAGACGAGAGATCATTATAGGAACTATATTTCTGACCTGTTTTTAAATGACTGTTTTATGTCAAAAATGATGGGGAAGCATTTTTTCAGGTTGACGAATTTCCTGATGGGAAAGGGCTATTGGGACTACATAGAAGGTGAGCATGAAGAGGCACCGGAGATACCGGATATAAATCCGACTGCTGCAGATGTGAAAGAGTTTAAAGACTGGAACCAAGGAGCCATGAAGGTTATGTATTGGCTATCCATTAGTATACAGGACACCATGATGATTGGGCACATTCAGGATGCCAAGTCCCCCAAGGAGGCGTGGGACACCTTGGTAAAGCTTTATGAAACAAATACCAAGGCACGTAAGATACAGTTGAAGAATGAACTTCATACTGTGGAGAAAAAGAGCATGTCTGTGATTGACGTTGAAGATAAAGGGTATTGTGGAATCCCTTGCATCTATTGGTGTGTCAGTAGATGATGATGATAAGGTGGAGGTCTATCTACGTGGTCTCGGGCCACAATACAAGGCGTTCAAGACGTCTATTCAGACTCGGGAAAACATTCCCAACTTTACAGATTTGGTGTCTACGCTGATTATCGAAGAGAAGAGCTTGGGTGAAGACCAACAATCTTCACAAAGCAAAACAATTCAGAGCAGTAGGCCTTCTACACGAGTTCAGGAAGAGAACGAGGTAGAGGAGGCCGTGGACGCGGTCAAGGAGGTGGCCGAACAGGTAATCAGAATTATGGCCAGCAGCAGCAGCAACAACAACAGTCCCAGAATCAACAACAACAACAACAACAACACGCAGGTGGAAGAGGCAAATTCAGAGGCAGGGGGAGTCAAAGAGGCCGTGGAAATCGGCAAAGGCAATATAATGATGCACGTGAATGCTATTATTGTGGTAAGCTTGGACATGTGCAGGCAGAATGCTATAAGAAGTAGGCTGACATGCAAAATGGAAAAGTGCAGCAAAACAACTATGCATCCTCAAGCAGAAATAATGAGGACAATGAAAGGTTGTTTGTTATGCAGCATGTCGTGAATCCAAAAGCAGAAAAATGTGTGTTTATTGGATATTCCCTTGAGCAAAAGGGATACAGGTGTTATAACCCTGCCACACGTGAGTTGAGGGTAAGCAGGGATGTTGTTTTTGATGAGATGAGCAGTTGGTATGCTGCTGAAAAAGAAGCTGTTGGGGCTGATGTGAGTGGAAGTGTGGTTGCACAGAATGCAGGTCAGCAATCACAGTCTTTGAGTGGACCAGGAGAGTCCTCATCTAGTGGGTCTATTGATAGACCATGGAGTGGCAGGCTGTGTCATAATACCAGTCCTGCAAATGTGATTAGTACATCACGTAAAGGAAAAGAGAAAGTGGTTGAGCCCCTTGGTATGCCTAACATTTCTGCAGGGCATTCTCATGTTGATGGAGAGTCTAGTGGCTCAGATATGAGCCTTTTTGATGAGGAGCTTGGGATCCCAGCTATGAGAACACCTGGTGTAAAGAAGGCTATGGAAGCCATGAATGAAAAGCTGCGAAGATCTGGGAGAGTGAAAAATCCAGTGCAGAGATTTACCTATGATGGTTATGTGGCACATCACTATGCATATATGGCAAAGGTTGTGCAGGTTGTTGAGCCCACATGCATTGATGAGGCTGTTGGAAATGTGTGTTGGGAGAAAGCTATGGATGAGGAGATGAATGCACTATATGGAAATGAGACTTGGGATTTGGATGCAAGTGGGTGTACAAAGTTAAACATAACAGTGATGGAAGCATAAACAGGTACAAGGCTAGATTGGTAGCCAAAGGATATGCGCAGACATATGGGATTGATTATGAGGAAACTTTCAGCCCAGTTGGCCAAGATGGCAACAGTGAGAGTTGTGATAGCAGTGGCTGCGTCAAAGCAATGGTCTTTACATCAGATGGATGTAAAGAATGCATTCTTGCTGCATGGGGATTTGCAAGAAGAGGTGTATATGTTGCAGCCACCTGGATATGAGGATGTGAGTCACCCCGAGCATGTTTGCAGGTTGAAGAAAGCCTTGTATGTCTTAAAACAAGCACCAAGAGCATGTTTGCAGGTTGAAGAAAGCCTTGTATGTCTTAAAACAAGCACCAAGAGCATGGTCTGACAAGATTTTTGAATATCTTGTCACTATTGGCTTTCATGTAGCCAATGTAGATTTCTCATTGTATGTGAGACATGGTGATAGAGGAGTTGTGCTTGTTGTCATCTATGTAGATGACTTGATCATTTTATGGGGGACCATGATGCAGAGATCTTTGATGTAAAGATCTTGCTTAGACAGAAGTTTGAGATGAAGGATCTGGGGGAGCTTAGATATTTCTTGGGCATTGAGGTGATTAGGTCACCACATGGTATTGGATTATTGCAGAGACAGTATGGCCTGGACATGTTATCCAAGTATGGTATGACAGGCTGTAAGCCTATTTCCGTGCCATTGGATCAGAATGGCAAGTTGAGTGCAGATTCAGGAGAGATCTTGGAGGATCCTACTATGTATAGGCGTATAGTAGGAAGTTTGATCTACATAATGATCACCATACCAGATTTGAGCTATGCTGTTGGGTTGGTGAGTCAATTTATGCAAGTTTCACGGAAACCGCATTTGGATGCAGTGAGACGCATACTGAGGTATGTGAGGTCTACTTTGCATTGTGGACTATTCTATGAGACTGGGACAGAGATATGTGTACATGGGTACACAGATGCTGATTGGGCTGGTAGTATCTCAGACAGAAGATCTACCAGCGGCTTCATGTTTTCTTTGGGGAGTGCTGCTGTGACTTGGAGCAGCAAGAAGCAGCCTACGGTTGCTCTATCGAGTACAGAGGCCGAGTACAGAGGAGCTGCTATGGCAGCATGTGAGGTAGCTTGGTTGAGGAAGCTACTTGGCAGATTTGGGTCTATCAGTGGATAGACAAGTTGTCATTTTCTGTGACAACATTAGCAGTATACAGTTGGCCAGGAACCCAGTCTTTCATGCTCGTACGAAGCACATAGAGGTCCACTACCACTTCGTCAGAGAGAAGGTCTTGGCAGGAGATCTTGACCTTGTTTATGTCAGCACAGAGGATCAGGTAGCTGACATCTTCACCAAAGCATTGGGTACAGAGAAGCTCCGCAGATTCAGGGCTTCGCTTGGTGTACATGAGATGGAGTTGAGCTCGAGGGGGAGTGTTGAGATATCGAGCTCGTCTAGTGAGGCGGTGGGCACTGATGACCCGCCTGGGGGATAGGCCCACACTTACACCACTGGCATGGTTGGTGAGATCTTGGGTGATATGCGGCCAGTGGGATGACAGGCTGTGTGACAGGCTGTGTGATATGCGGCCAGTGGGATGACAGGCTGTGTGACAGCCATTCTAGAGACTGCCATTCTAGAGACTGTGTGATAGCCATTCTAGAGACTGCCATTCTAGAGACTGTGTGACAGCCAGTCTCTAGAATGGCTGTGTGAGAGCCATTCTAGAGACTGGCATAGTTATAGCGCCAGCTCATTTAGTCGGGTTCACACTATAGAGAACCCGTGTATGTATTGGTTGAGTACCTTTCATATTATGTGTACTCTTATTCTTGTATATGGTGTGTTGAGTGTTGAGTAGAGAAGAAGAAGATTTTCAGCCTCTCACCTTGTGTGTTCTCTATTAGGGTTTTGTGAGTGTGTGTGTGTGCTTGCAAGAGCTCAAGCTCTCTTCCCCCCTGCATCTTTTCAAATATCGAGCTGGGAGACCTGGGAACTCTTTTCCCTGGTACCCAGGACAGAACCTAACCAAATTCCTAATAAATTAGGCCAAGCAATTGGCAAAAATATAGAAAAAGTCCCATTATCGGGATCAACCTATAAAAAGCTATTAAATGGGAATAGCATGTGAATGGATGTGATAAGATGAATGTGGATGTGTACGTGGAAGAATGAATGTGGATTTGTATGTGGAAGAATGGATGTGGATGTGTATGTGAAAGAATAAGTGCGGATGTGTATGCGAAAGAATGAGTGCGGATGTGTATGCGAAAGAATGCATGTGGATGTGTATGTGGAAGAATGGATGTGGATGTGTATGTGTATGTGGATGTGTATGTGTATGTGGATGTGGATGTGTATGTGGAAGAATGGATGTGGATGTGGATGCAAAAGAATGGATGTGGATGTATATGTGGATGTGTATGCAAAACAATGGATGTGGATGTGTATGTGTATGTGGAAGAATGAGTGTGGATGTGTATGTGGAAGAATGGATGTGGATGTGTATGTGGAAGAATGGATGTGGATGTCTATGTGTATGTGGAAGAATGGATGTGGAAGAATGAATGTGGATGTGGATGTGGATGTGTATGCAAAAGAATGGATGTGGATGTGGATGTGGAAGAATGGATGCGGATGTGTATGTGTGGAAGAATGGATGCGGATGTGTATGTGGAAGAATGGATGTGGATGTGTATGTGAAAGGATGTGGATGTGGATGTGTATGTGAAAGGATGTGATGTCGATGTGAGTGAATGAATGAGATGTGATGTGATGTGAATCGGAATAAGAATGAATGAGATGAGATGTGATGTGATGTAGATTGAGATAGATGTGAAATGAATGAGGTGTGATCGGATGTGAATATGAGTTGATGCGAGTGGATGAGATGTGATGAGAATAAATGAGGAAAGATGTGATGAGATGAAAAATGATATGATTGGATGAGAATGGGTACACATATGAATTGGATATGGATTAAGTAATGTGGACGGATGTGGAACAATGTGAAAGACGAGAGTTCATTATAGGAACTGTATTTATGACCTATTTTTAAATGACTGTTTTATGTCAAAAATGCTGGGGAAGCATTTTGACCATCTTGTGAATGAGGTCGTGGGTGGAGACCTACCTGATAAAGTTGTAACAGATGATGGAGAGAGTCAACAGAGGACGTCTCGCGTCTTGACCAGTCGATTTAAATGGTGAGCTTCCGGTATGATGGATGAGGGACCAAGGAAGCGGCCTATGAGTGAAGCACTAGGTCACCTGCGAAGGATCCTAGAGGGTGCTGACCATACGGTGCTCGGGCTCTGGGTCGCCGCAACAATGATACCCACACGTGCATCGTGGTAGATATTGGAACAAGGAGTAAGAGTTATTTTCTGAAACTGAGCATGAATCTGGTTGATTGACCTTGCTGGTCCTCAACAGATGAGTCCATGGCTCTTTTATATGGATCTGTTGTTGCTGATCTTCAACGGAGATTCCATCTTGATTTTTATAAGTGATTATATTATCGGTTACTATGAGCTAGGAACTATCGAAAAGGCCCTGAGTGGACAGGTGGTGAGCGTCCTAGTTGCCAATGATGCCATAGATACACCGATGAAGGAATGATTGGAAATAAGGATTCAACCGAAGATTTTGAGGATTATGATCAGTGACACTATGGTTTCTTTAAATGATTGTTTTAAAGATAGCTGAATCTGTGAAAAAGGCAATTTCATATTGGGTGTGTAAGTGGTGTGACTAGCGTTAAATTTGCATGAATATCCGGCTAGGGGGCCTGGGAACTCTTTTCCCTGGTACACGCGGGACAAAAACCTAACCAAATTCCTAATTGGATCCCATCACTACAGTGGTTGGACGGTTGGCTATCCCATGGGACTAGATGGGGTTAGGCTGGACTGATGGATCCGTAAAATGAGATTCAATTCTGTTATAGTACGATAGGTGAAGTAAATCCCGGATAGTAATTGTTCTATGAAAAAAGAATCAACGGCTGTGCCTCTCGATGGGAAAAAAAGCGTTGGTTTCTATGATCCAACTGCAAGTTTCTTCCTTGATCTGACCAAGTGACTCGCAAGTTCGGTCGGATCAGTTTGGTCAGTAATGACCCTGACTACGTTAGAGTACAAATATCCTGGAGGAATCGCCTGTGCTTTCCGGTAGGGGGAAGTTTTTTTGGGTTCGGTTTTTGAAGAACCAAGGGATTAGTCTCTTGTCCGGATATCCGTGGACGAGGCCTCGAGTGAGGGATCCTACCCTGCGCAAGAAGTGCTACTTCTGCTACTAGCACCCCCGAATCCGTTGCGCGGAGGGGGCTGGGATCTTTCACACATCATTTGGCCATTGACATTAAAAATGCTAATATCGTATATTTTACGTGTGCGATTGCCACTTGTCTATGAAAGGCGCACCACGGGATTAATTATGGAGATTGCATGCTTAGATTAAGTGTTTGCACAAGCCTAGGCGGCCTTGGAAAGCCATAGACCTATATTTCAAGTATGGCCAGCCAAGGTGTGAAGTCTAGGGGCCAAGATAAGGGTCAATTTGTATTCTCACCATTCATTCTCTTGTGCACCTAATAGAGTGCTCTTCTACTCTACTCTCTTGCTCTCTTGTGTTTTGCTTGCCTAATTCAATTAAAGCTGTTATATGCTCATTGTGTATGTGTGAGTGTATGTGAGAGATACAGATTGAGTGAGAGGAGGGTCGAGCTTCCTTTGGAGTGTGACGAGACGGAGTGGAGCTTTGGAGTGTGGATGCACAGCAACATCGTCTCCTACAAGAATCCAAGCACAAGTATTCATGAGGTGAGTGACACACCTTGCCCATGCAATTGTGAGCTAGGTCATGGTATATTGGCTTCTCGGTTGAGTTGTTTTATGCTCCTGAGTGTGGTTGCGCAAAGCCCCACGACATTGGTTTATTCCTGCAGTCTTTCTATTATGCAAGGGCTTTCCACTGTCATCTGTAAACCCAGAGTCAAGAAGCTTCTCTTGGGACTTGATGGGGAGACAAATGCCCTGAAGTCATGTCCCTTGCGAGACAATGCCTTCCTAGATGGCTATTGCCTTCCTAGATGGCTATTGTCTCAGGGCGTTTACACACTTGGGTGGAAGCCCACGAAACAGTTTTGCTAGAAACTAGAATTGAACCTATGTAGTCCTCAAAGGAGAGGGACAATGCCTTACTACGTGGCTATTGTCTCGGGGCGTTTACACACTTGGGTGGAAGCCCACGAAAAAGTTTTGCCCAACCAATCAGATCACCACGATCACCCGCCCGTTTGACATTTCTTTATAGACTGTGACCATGCCCATGCACCCTCAACGTTGATGTGTTTGATGACTGGAGCCCAACAACCACCGTTCCCATTCCGGGCGGAATAGCCTGCCCACAGCTCTTAGTTGCAGGACGCCTTTTCCGAGGGCATGCCCGTGGTCTGTAAAGGGTATTGTCGCCCAGCAATTTTTTATCAAAAAAGTTCCTGCCAGGAGCTCTCAACCTTTTTCTTGGGCAGGCCCGTAGTCCATAAACACCCTCATAGGAGAAGGACACCCTTACTACATGGCTATTGTCTCCACACACAAATGCCCCTTTTTTAAAGTGCTGGACAGGCCAAGAACAAAGGCGGTGGAAAGCACGGATGCAAAAAATGCCACGTGTCACACGCGTTGAAAGATAAGTGTACGTATGAAGCCCAAGGTTGTCATTAAAGCACAGAACTCCCCTTCTGCACAGCTTCAATGGCGCTCCCTCGCAGGAGCTTGATAGCGGCTTACACATTCTTCCTTGGCCTCGTCCTCACAGCAACATGTGCTGCCTCCTCTCCATCTTCTGCTCGATTCACCACGCTAGCGTCTTCTACCTGTGATGACATCGAATGCCCCGCTTACGAGGTCGTCTATGAAGCAGACGATTTCATCATCAGGCTCTACAATGGCACGGTATGGATGGCCACAGCCGCCATACAGAACATCTCGTTCACTAGCGCCACCCAAACTGGGTTCCTCAAGTAAGGCTCAATCTGATTCTTAATTTGCTTTCGGTTTCTGAAGCACGGGCCGATTTGATTCATAACTTGCTTTTGGGTTCCTCAAGCTAGGTCTAATTTGATCCATAGATTGCTACGAGTGAGGCCCAATTTGATACAGAAATGGCTCCTTAAGTAATGAATGATCTCGAACCCTTTGATGCAATCCAAACCACGCAGTTGCCATGTTTGTGGCCTGTAATTACTGTGGTTTTAAGCTGTATATTGCCATGGCCGCCTTTGCATTATGAAGCTAAGCTTGACCTTGCCACGGCTGCCTCTGTGCGTTGCAGGCTTTTTCAGTACATTCAAGGGGCTAATGAAGAAGGGGTGGAGGTGAACATGACGGCGCCTGTGTTGACGGGGATAATACCCTCGGACGGGCCATTTTGCGAATCGTCGTTCATCGTGCGGTTCTACGTGCCGACGGCAAATCAGGAGGATCCGCCCACGCCCATCTCTAGTCTGGAGCTGCAAGTGGAGCGTTGGGACGCCAAGTATTTTGCGATCCGGCAGTTTGGGGGCTTCGCCACCGACAGCAACGTCGCCGTGGAGGCCGTCAGCTTGGAGGTGAGCGTTTACGAGGCCGGTTACAGCGTCGCCTCCACCTCCTCCGACGAAGAGTCCTACATCATCGCCCAATATAATTCCCCCTTCGACATCTCCTCTCGCGTTAACGAGGTGTGGTTACCCCTCTCTTCTGACTCTACTCTCCTTTTGAGAAAGAGCCCATGATCATTACTATATCCCCGAGGAATAACTTATCTTGCAATGCTCTTTGTAACGTAGTGGGAAACAACGCCTTTTTTTGGTTTCCCACGGACCCTGTTATGTCAATTAAAATTTTGTTGTTGATATTTCTCGAGGACTACATGTTATGTTAGTAAAATTTTCGTCTCTGATATCGAAGGGGTTGATATCCAAGGGGTGTTTGTATCCCTGTCCTTCCTCCTAGGCTAGTTGGTTAGAGAACATCTCATGACGTGGACTAAGGGTTAAGATTGTGTGTGAGTTGGAGGGAGGGGTAAGATTATCTTGAATGAAACAAGCTTATACTATTCTTGATAAATTCTCATCCAAAGCTAGGCAAAAGTAGTCAATGGCAAGCGTAAGAGTCTCTGAAGATTTCTTTCCTCTCCTAAGAAGATAGGCAACACTACAAGAGACGGGGCCATTATCTATGCTTTTTTCGACGCTTCAAAACTAAGTTTAAAATCTTTGAAACGTCGAAAAAAGCGTCAAAACAGAAACGTTGATTTTGATTGATATTTCAAGTCTCATTTCGTTTGACATTTCGACTTTGATTTCGACTCCTATTTCGAACGGATGTAGAAAACTTTCGACATTTTTTTTGGATGGATGTAGGAAATTTTCAACGCTTTTTTCGTCGATAGTTATTTCGACACGTGTAGGTATTAATTGTTTTTGGCATAATGGTACATCCAGCTGTGCAATCTTGTAGCTGGATGCACCATTATGCTAAACTTATAGAGTACCAAAGGCAACTGTACTCTAATGTGAAGAATGAAGCGAATTTGTTGAAAAAGTTAAGAGTGTCATAACGTTTTTGATATTACAATTCACACAAGTGCAAACAATGGCTAAATTATATTGCAAGATGTGAAATTTACATATCAAGCTCTGATGAGATAAACCAAAATTGCATAAAGTAGTTATATTAAATTGCATACAAGCTTTACAAGCTATACTCAATGACCAAAATTACATAAAGTAATTGCATACAGGCTATACAAGCGCAAACAAAGATGTGAGCTGACCAAAATATGTATGTACAAGAGGAAAGACATGGACAAGGCCACTCAATGCGAAGCCCTCACTCATGGCCAGGCATTGGTCCCTACAAAAGCTATACAAGATGCTTTTTTAGGTATACAAAACAACGATCTAACATGACATGGCAAAGCAAGTATACAAATCATAAGGTTAAGGCTTGCCGCACTTATAATATCTGCAATGCATCCCCAATTGAGGTTGGCGCCTTCTCACTCAAGCTTCTCCAACAAAGAAAGTACTTGTTATGGCGGCAAGCAATGTCCTCCTCTTCTTCCGTTGCCGGCACTAACCACTTGATTCTAAAAGTACCAAAACAACAAGATAAGCGTTGATACTTACAAAGTAGACATGGAATGCGTCCCAATCGTCGTCGCTTCCAAGGTGAGAGCTTCCTACGCTCTCCATTCGGGCTTTGGCCACATTCTCTTGTTGTTTGTAGCGTTGGGGATTTCTTGTATACTTTTGCTTCTCCTCATTCCAATCCTTGGTGCTCATGTACCAAGGCTTCTCACCCCCTTCACTCTCCTAGTCACATCTCCCCGTCAATGTTTTATGACGTCCACCATGTGGTCCTTTATTCACCTTATGGAGACGATATCACTACCGACGGTCGGTTTGTACTCATCCTTGATTTGATTTATGACTCTATCTTTATCCAACTTTGGCCATAAAGTCATAAAGTCATTTTCAAGGATAATGTGGCAAAGCTCGTGGATGCGACTCTTCATCTCTTGCTCGACATTATCTAAAACCACATTGCAATTGACAATTGTGTAATATTTTTTTTCATCGAGAGCGGCGGGTGTGGATTGTGTGTCGAAACGTCACGAATGATCGCGAGCATGGAGTGCTTCTGGTGCTAGATGGGAAAGGACGCTCACGTGAGCGTAGATCCATCCGTGTCCCCACTTGGACAACAACCGCCTCCACCTCCACTAGAGCGTTGTCCTCTGTCAGTGAATGAGCGACCTGAGGGAGGGGTTCTGGTGGCAGCTCTTTGTGGGATTTCTACAGGTGAACTAGGGTTAGCGGTGGTGGTGCTCATCAATGGTACGGTCGAAGTGCTCGCCTCTCTCCCAAAATATTGTTGTGCCATCGCTCTTTGCTCAAGCGTGGCTTGTGTTAAAAAACCCATAAACTGGTTAGGCGACATGGCATATGGAGAGAAGGATGGAGAGTAAGCTGGTGTCTCATCTGGAGTGCGAGACATGTTTCTACACACACATAACAAAGCCCACATGGACACTTTAATAAGAGCATACACGTGAATAAGAGCATGAGGCTTATGCATAAAGCATTATGCATAAAACATGCATGAGAATTATGCATAAAGCTTATGCGCAAACCTACAAAGCTATGCATAAGGCCTTATGCATAAAGCTATGCATGAGTCCTTATGCATAAAGCATTATGCATAAGGTTTATGCATAAGGCCTTAAGCATGAGGCCTTAAGCATAAAACTATGCATGAGGCCTTATATGCATAAAGCATGCATGAGGCCTTATGCATAAAGCTATGCAGCATGAGGGCTTATGCATAAAGCTATGCTGCATAAAGCTATGCTGCATAAAGCTATGCTACATAAAGCATGAAGAAGCATTATGCATATAGCTTATACGCAAACCTACAAAACAAATCCCCAGCACAAGGGTGCAATAATAATAGGGGAAAGAGAGGAAAGATAAAAAAGCACTTACCTCTTTTTCGTGATGTTGAAAGAGAGGATTAGAGGACCTACAAAACCAACAAAAGGGTGAGGAAAGGATTAGTAATGCATACATATAAAAGCTTATACAAACTATGTCGCTATGTAAGCCTTATGCAAGCTATGCTAAAGCTTATGCATAAAGCATGCAGGAGGCCTTATGCATAAAGCATAATGCATAAGGCTTATACATAAAGCATGCATGAGGCTTATGCATAAATCACTATGCAAGCTACGTTATCTTAAACTAAACCGTACCCCAGCACTATGCATTAAGCATATATACATATCTCTATGCATTATGAATGCATGCATAGAGCTTAATCTATGCATTAAGCTCTACGAATAGAGCTTAATGCATAGATTAAGCTCTACGAATAGAGCTTAATGCATAGATTAAGTTTTATGATTATAGCTCTATTCATAGATTAAGCTCTATGCATAGAGGACCTACAAAATAAAATCCCTCTTTTTGGTAGATAAAAATAGAGAAAAGAGAGGATAAAAAGATAGGAAAGAGAAGAAAGCACTTACCTCTATTTGGTGATGTTGAAAGAGAAGATTAGAAGACCTACAAAACAAACAAAAAGGGTGAGGAAAAGATTAGTAATGCATACATACAAAAGCCCTAACGAAAGGGTAGAAGAAAACACACGACATGTGGAATACGCTTCCCAAGAAGAGAAACAACTACGCAGGCTTGCTCGTCTTCCACTATATAGTGGAGCACATGTGTCTGTTTTATGTGCTTGCCTATCCATATTGAACTTGCAAATCGATTTTTGGATGGTCTTATATGAGCGTATCAAAACTTTTTTGTGTAAGTGATGATATCATATGCAATTAGTGAGTTATGTACCTTTATATGCATTTTCTTAGCCTGACTATTTTATGTAATAGCTTATTGAAACACCAAATATTGTCCAAATGATTGTATTCTTTATCGACAAGAATATAACAACACAGTATAATGTCCACATTGTGGCACATTGAGATATAGACAAAATGTGCAAGGAGAAAGGGTACCAGCAAAAGTTTTACGACACTTTTTCATCATCCCTCAAATTAAAACAATGTTCAAGTGCAAATCCATGCAAGATTGATGACTTGGCACCATAACTGTAGGTCCACGGATGGTGTTATATGCGTGTGCCCGCAAATTCCCTTGCATGGAAGCACATTGAAGAGAAGTGGGTAGCCTTTCACGAGGAGGCTCGCCATATTCGACTCGGACTAGCGATGGATGGAGTGAATCCATTTGGTCTACGAAGTTCATCATGGAGTACATGGCCTGTTTGTCTAGTTAACTATAATCTTCCACCATGGCTAGCGATAAAAAAAGGACATCTTTTATTGGAAAGTACAAGGTGAAGAACATGGATGTGTATTTAGCTCCTTTAGTTGAGGATCTTCGTGTTCTATGGGAGGGCATTGAAGTTCATGATATTTCCAACAAGTTTAGACAACGTGCGCTAACATTGAGAGGAATACTCATGTGGACTATGCATGATTGGCCTGGCTATGGAGAGTGCTCAGGTAATACTGTAGCTTGTTAACATATTATGTTAAGTCATGATTGTCATCCAAACTTACTTGCTATAATCTTTTTTGATGTTCTACAGGGCTTTCAGTGGTGTCAGGGTATAATGGATGTCCATTATGTGGGCCGCAACTTGAGGCTCGATACTCAAAGTCTCTGAAGAAGATAGTATACGAGGGCCATAAGAAGTATCTCCCAGTGGACCATCCTTTGCGTGAGGGATTTCTAGGGAGGTCTCCTTGCATATGGAAGAGCACTGATTGGAGGACCTTATGGGAGCTGGATCCAACCTGTACACCTCCAGGAATGAAGCGTCTATCCATTTTCCATCAACTTCCATACTGGAATGACCTTTTAGTGAACCATCTTCTTGACCCAATGCACATTTTCAAGAATATAGCCGAGGTGCTTTTGGAAAACCATCACAGGAGCAAAGGAGAGCAAGGCATAACGAGATGATTTACAAGAGGTTCAACGCATGCACCACTTATGGGCCCAAAATAGAGTAGATGGAAAGGTGAAGCTACCAAAAGCACCGTGGGTCATGACAAAGAATGAGCAACGGCGTGTAAAGAAGTGCATTTGTGAGTTTCGTACCACTAGAGGATGCATGCATTGCTTGAAAGGGAGAATTTACAAAGACGATGAGCTTAGTGGCTTGAAGAGTCATGATTGGCATAAATTCTTGCAATTCGTGCTTCCTATAGCCATCAAGGATTGCCTCAACGATGAAATTAAAGCAACAATTTATAAAATTGGTGTAGTGGTACGTTGGATATCAAGGAAAGAGATTAATAGAGACACATTGGAAGCAGCACGGTTAGGTTAAACTCCATCGGGAGGCTGTTAATGGTTGAGAAATACTTTCCAACAAGTATTTTAACCATTTAATTGCACTTGCTACTAGTTCATGTGGTTGATGAAGTTGCTGTGGGCTGGGGTTGTCCATAGCCGATGGATGTTTTTCTTAGAGAGATTTATGAAGACACTTAAAGAATTTGTTCGTAAAAAAGAGCTTGTCCTGAAGGTAGTATGGCAATGGGATGGCTTGTCCTGAGGGTAGTATGGCAGTGGGATGGCTTGTTCAAGAATCACTTGTCCTGAGGGTAGTATGGCAGTGGGATGGCTTGTTCAAGAATCACTTGTATATATAACTGAATTTCTTAGTACGTCTGATCCTGATATGCCAAGATTATGGACACAAGAAGAAGATGATCGACTAGTTGGGGAGGAAGAGCCACAAGGGAAAGGCCTTGTGAGAACAATGGATGTAGCATTGCATGAGAAGATTAATAAATTTTGCATCTTAAACTCACATGCTATGGAGAAATGGATCGAGAGATATAACTTGGTGAAGTCTGAAAGGAACCAAGCTCGTTTGAGTTTTAGAAGAAGTCGAACAACCCGCACACTACCGTACCCAATAGAACTTGCACTTCTTCCAGACTTTCCTTCTAATAAATGGCTCGAGCAAACCATACTACAAGCGAAACGCAATGGTGAATCAATAAGTGATGAGGAGGAGGAGCTTGCATATGGTTGTGATTTCCATGTATGTGAGTTAGAGATATCTACGCATTGTCTTTTATGTTGTGCTTTCGTGAATTTATACAATAAAAGTACTTATTTATTGTGCTTGTTGCAATATCGTAAGTTTGGGGCAATTTGGTCACGCGAACGTCACTTTCGAGTAGAAGGAATAGATTAAAACAGAACAACATTTGATTGTGGTGTGAAGGCTAATTTCATGCAAGAAAGTCGTGCAAGTGCAAGTGATGGCAATACTGAAGTAGGCATGCTAGTTGGATTCAAAAAGTTTGATATGTTCATTTTTGATGTGAAATGGTTCAAGTTGGTAACTCAAGGGGTGCAAGTAACTGTACGCAAAGACAAGTGTGGATTTCTTCAAGTAAACCGCACAAAGATATGGACTAACTTTTTCCACGTGTATTTTGACGCATATTTTGACGCCTTTTTCCACGCATATTTCCATGCCTATTTCGACACACATATCGAAGATGCGACCAGGCATGGAAACTAAGCGTCGAAAAACAATGATTCGCTTGTAGTGCAACTCTGTCATCTACAAACTTAAGAGTCAAGAAGCTCCTCTTTGGGACACCCCATGAGGAGACAAAGGTCTTGAAGTACTATACCCTGCATGGATAGAAAGCTGATCACTTGCCTCTGTGACAAAGAGGAAGTGTAAGAAATACAATCCTTTGCTTCCCAACAGGCAACAATTTTTTCTTAGAAAAAAAGGCAACAATTTCAAGTATTTGTTTGAATTGCCAAGGTGCGTATATTAAGAGGTGAAATCTTCATCAAGGACAGCTCTAAAGCATTGAATCCTATAGGGTGGATTTTGATGGGAGTTGGTAAATCCTTGAGCATAGCAAGAAGAGAAGTTGCATGGTTTTGAGTGTCAAAAGTATGGTACAATTGACACATTAGTCGAGCGGATCGAATTGGGAACCTTACCACCAACCTAAAGCGGATTCATTGGATTGAAAAGTTGAAGATGATCCATTTATTTTAGTTCGTCGGTACTCCCAAGGCCTACACCTATGTGGCTATAGATGGGATTCGCATACCTCAGGATCGCTAGGTGTATGACTGAGTGATGCAAATCTTACCTACTCTGACAGAGTAGCTGTCATCACTGGGACCTACCCCAATCCAAAGTTTACCACCCTTACCATGAGTTTTTCGAGTCTTAGAAACTACAGTGGAACCCCCATACTTCACCTATGTGGACCGCTCTACCCTTATGTGGCTATAGATGGGATTTGCATACCTCAGGATCGCTAGGTGTATGACTGAGTGATGCAAATCTTACCTACTCTAACAGAGTAGCTGTCATCACCTGGGACCTACCCCAATCCAAAGTTTACCACCCTTACCATGAGTTTTTCGAGTCTTAGAAACTACAATGGAACCCCCATACTTCACCTATGTGGACCGCTCTACCCTTATGTCATAGTCATGGCAAATAAGATTAATTATATTAGTCCTAGATCTTTATAATAAAACTCGTCCTTGTAAATATTTGAAAATAAGATGATTTCAATGTTTTACTCTCCAAAATAAGCGTTGTGCAAGTATGAATCTTGTAATCTTAAAATTGTTTTTACAATGATGGCCAGGACGATCAACCTCCACTTCCCAATGCGCTTTACACTGATATCTAGGAGAAGAAGCTCTTGCTCAAGCAAATGCAATCTCCCTCCTTTTAAAGAAGAAGGTTCAAAGATTGAGAAGGATGCTGAAGTAGTCTGGATTGAAGCAATGGACGATTATTTCTCTGCTATACCGGTATTGGAATAGCAAATCAATCTATGCTTGCACGGCCTCATCGGAGATGCTAAACTCTGGTGGAAACAGTGGTGGCGTGACAAGGGAGTCACCGAGCATTCTCAAGCGTGGGAAGACATTAAGCAGGCCGTGAAGGAAAGATATCTTTGACCATCCCATGAATCCATAAAGATGAATGAATTTTTTAGTCTTACGCAGTACAGCTTAACTCTTGAGGACTACTATTCCAAATTTATCACTCTTCGGAAGCATGCCCTAGCTATGACTACTTCCCAGCAAGTGGCTCGTTTCTGCCAAGGGTTAAATGAACCCTTAGATTCCCACCTTGAAGCAATGAGGCCAAGCACATTACAGGATGCTCTCATACAAGCAAAGCCCCTTGTGAAAGAAATGAGGACTGACAAAGCTAAGTCTCAAAAGAGATCTTACCCTAAGGCAAATCCTAAAGATCAACCCTACAAGAAGCCCCAACAGAATTTTCCCTACTACAGCAGAGGGCGGCAAAGCAACTCTTTTGTCCCCCGCTCGTATGCTGCTTCTTCCAGAGAAGGCCCTCTGTGCGTTGAATGCAATGAGCTGGGACACTTTAGGGCCAATTGTCCCAAGATGGCAACATCATTTCCCCAAGGTGGCAGAGGAAATCAAGGCCGTGGAACCCCTATCCACCAAGGTGCAAGAGGCGGTGGACGTGGCAGAGGCCGTGGAGGAGAAGTTGCTAGGACCGCCTGAATTATAAGTGAAGAACCAACCTTGGAAATGGCTGAAGAAGAGCACACCACGGTCCATGCGGCAGTAGAACACCAAGGTCCGAATAAACAATTTGGTGTAATCCAAACCCCAGCCACTCATCACCGTAAGCCATTCTAGCTTTTGATTGATTGTGGTAGTACCCATTCATTTCTTTCTCCTAGGTTTTTGCAAAAATTAAACTTGGGTCAAAAAACAACTAGAAGAATGATTGTAGAGTTAGCCAGTGGTGGTGGGAAAGAAGTAGTATCTCGCCACTCTAAAGGAAACCTTGATTTTGAGCTGGGTAATGAGCAAACTCATGCCCACTTTAGAGTCTTGCCATTAGGAATTTATGATGGAATCCTTGGGATGGACTGGTTAATTGCAAACAAAGCTAGCATTCACTGTAAACCAGGGGAGTATCACTTTTGAAAATGAGCATGGCCAAGTAATATCCGTTCAGGGGAAAATAGGAAAACCTAAATCTAGGATAGTCAAGGCAAAACATCTTCTCAATAAAGCCATTGAACCTAGTAAGGAGACAGAACTCTTTGACATCTTCCCTGATGAGCTTACAGGGCTACCGCCTCCTCAAGAAGTCGACCATGAAATCGAGGTGATCCCTGGAGCTGAACCTGTCTCAAAAACACCCTATAAAATGTCCCTTCCTGAAGCCATTGAACTTAAAGAGCAACTTTCCCAACTCATTGAGCAAGGATTGGTACACCCTAGTAGCTCTCCTTGGGGGACACTTGTTCTTTTTCAAAAAAAGAAGGACGGAACTCTCCGCCTCTGCATATATTATCGAGGGCTAAATCAAGTCACTGTTAAGAATAAGTATCCTATCCCTCGCATACGAACTTGTTGAAATATACAAGTGAATAGGGTGTGTGCGGGAACAAGCCCTTGGCTAAAGGCTGTAAAAGAGAATCTGTAAATGTGAGAGAACCTGTGAAAAGGTGAGAAGTATCTACTGGAAGAGAATAAAGGGTAGCATGAGGAGATTTAGGAGGTGTGGAGATATTCTGGGAGAGGTAGAATTGGAGTGAATCAAGGAGAAATCAATGGGATTAGATGCTTGGATGTAAACTCTATAAATTGAGTGAGGAATTGGCCTAATGAGAATTTGCTGGTTTTTTATTATCCATGCCTACATTAAGCTATCAATTAATTGCTCACTAATCACTGTAGGAATTATAGTGGGGAGGGTCATTATAAACAAAATGAATAGTCCACTATGTAGGAATTATAGTGGGGAGCATTATAAACAAAATGAATAGACATTCACTCCATTATGTAGGAATTATAGTGGAGAGGGTCATTATGTAGGAATTATAGTGGAGAGGGTCACTCCATTATGTAGGAGTTATTATGTAGGAGTTATAGTGGAGAGGGTCGTTATAAACAAGATTTTCCATCGATAAGGATAAATCTTTTATCAATGATAAGGGAAAACAAGTGGTTAGTGAAGGGCCTAGCTCATCAACCAATCTCATGGAGATAGAGGGAGAAGAGGATTCTAAACTACCCATCAAATCAAAATTTATAGGTCATAAATTGACCTTTCGAAGGAACCTATGATTGGTGTAGTAACTCGTTCACAACAATTGAACCAAGAAGGAGTAGAGAGAGACTCCTCTAAGCTAGTTAAGATAGTGACACTTGAGCCTAAGTAAGTGTGGGAGAAAATTTAGGCCATCACATTAAGCTAGTAGAGTATGAATCCCACAGACAATCTTCACATCACCCTATCCTATGTATCCCATTAGTGTAACAAAGTGAATGGCATGATATGAATAATGGTCCCAAGGCCATTGGACCATGCCCATGGACAACACTTGTGATAGTGTGAAAGGGGTGGTCATGTATATATACCAAATAGGCCATAATAGGGGAACAACTTTGATAATCACTTGATAATGATAAATCTCTCTTTCTTACCTTAAACCTCTTTTAATCCTTTGCTAATCTTTGTTAATCCATGTTTCTTAGATTAATCTAGGTTAATGGCTAGTCACTTCCTTTCATTGGTATCAGAGCCTAGTTTTCTTTTTATCCATTTCTCATTATTTTTTTGCTTAGTCACTAATCTAAAAAAATAATTTCTACAAATTTATTAATCATGGCTAGAAATTCTTGAGAAATCTGATTTTGAGAGTTCTTGGCCATTTTGGGAGAAAACCTGGCCATATTTGATAAGTTTAAGCTTATCTTTGGCATTTTCTTGAATTTCCCCCTTATTTTTGAAATTTTCATGCATCATTCGGGGCCATTTTCTTGCAAACCCTAGCTTCCTTGAGGGAAAACATATAGCATAGAGGCTTATTTGATCCATTTACTTTGCATTTTGGGACTTATTTCCTACATTTAAGCATGGATTAGTGATCATTGTCTTCTCCAAAACCTTCTTGAAGCTAGTGGAGATTTCTCTACACGCCCAGGGCTGAAAAATTTCATTCCTTTGCAAATTGGAGACAAATGGGAGTTTGTGATGCTTAGCAATGGTGAAAATGGTTCTCCACATACTTCAAATACTCAATAATCTTCTTCCTTTATAAGCAATGAATGCAATGGAGAGTGCTTGATTGCCTATGGGGGGCTGAGTTTCCATGTTTTTTCATTGTTTTGAACCAAGAAATCAAGAAATTGTTCTTATTGGAAATAAGCTTGACCTTTCACCATATTAGCATCATTGGACACATTATTGATCCCTTTTGATCAAATAATCATCATTATAGAGCTTCCATGGTGTTTATGGATGCATTAAGGGCTTTTTGCCATAGCCATACATGCCTATGAAGCCTTGCTTTTGAGTCTACATCAAATTGGTGACTCTTTTGGCAACAATGGCTTTACATGGTTAGTATTGATTGCATTGGTAAATTTGGAGTTGATTATGGCACATTTGTATGCATGGGAGATATGCTATGACTCATATAAATGGCTTTCATGTGTTTCCTTGAGCCGCCTTGGGTGAAGATTTGGAACCGGATACATTGTAAAGCTTATGCTTATGAGTTGTAATAATTTGGCATGCATATATAAGTGCTATTTGTAAGTGATCTACACTCTCATCAATTCCTAAGCTTTCCTTTGATTCTTGCATGATTAGAAAGCTAGATATGTGGTGAGGGTACCTTGGCAATAAGGAGAAGAGGCCAAGGAGAGTGTGTCTAAAACTTTTCGTGCCGTGATTGCCATGGAAAAGTGGTACGGAAAGGGATTAGGTTTTGGTGGTGAGATGGACCAAAATTGTGCCCTCAGAATTCAAACTTGGGTACAAGGGTTGGAAGATGAGATTAGCAAGCTTCAATGCACTTCATCGACATTGTCACATTCTCCATTGGTGGGTTGCAATTCCATGTGACATAGCTTGAAAGTTTGTACTAAGGGCTATAATTCAAGCTATCAACAATCACTCAATCCCGACAACAATTGCTTGTCCAACCGGAAGATCTTGCAAAAAGGTCAAAGTGGGGCCTAGTCCAAAACAACTTCCCATCAAGCCTTAAACCTCACCAATCGGACACCTCAGCTTTTTTGCTACATCCATTTTCCTACTGGATACCCTATTTCTGCATAAATTAGGGTTTTCTAGACTGAATCAATTTTGATATCATAGGTGGATAGTATCCTCGTCCTTCATTCCAAAAAGCTAAAGACATCAAGAATCAGACTCCATTTGCTTGGTCAAAGTGGCAAATTACTCACCGGCCGGTTTACTATTCAAAAAAGTCAAATGCATTGACCACAATCAAAGTGATCATACTATACAAGGATTCTACATATCATTTCCTCTCTATAGAGCTAAAGAGCTTGTAAATTGGAGTTTGGAATCATACCTAACTCAAAATTGGTCATTTCCCATGATGACGTCCACGTCAAAGACCAAGGCTACTTTCAAGGTTGAGCATGAAGGTGGTGTTCTAGAAGCAAGGCAAGATGCAAGACAAGATACTCAAGAGCTTGTGTAAACTAATCTTGACTTCCATCAAGAATCACATATACCACAAGCCTTTCCATTGAGACTCAAGGGGTTGTGCAATTAATCGAGAAGATGTATCTTGATCAACAAAGTACTATGAGCCAATTGCTAAAGATTATGGAAAGCTTGGGCCAAAAATCCCAAGATGATGCAAGTGATGATTAATAACCTCTTGGATCAAATATTTGTAGCCATGAATCAAAATTTCCAAAGAGTTAGTGACACTTTGCACGATGGGTTTGTTGAGATTAAGGAAAGGTTCACTAGCTTAAGGCAAGAATTAGGCAAGGAAAAGGAAGTTCCCAATGATCCAATGGTATCTTAGGCATTGGGGCCCTAACACCTAGATCTACCATGGGTACTTTGAATGGAAATGCTATACATATACCTCAAGTTAGTCCTCATCAACTTGAACCAAGTCACGGGCCTCGTAGGATGCACCAAGGTGGAACAAGCACATTTGGAATGCCGATGCAACAAGGTGATTATGGGATGCAACAAGGTGGTTATGGGATGCAACAAGGTGATTATGGGATGCAACAAGGTGATTATGGGATGCAACAAGGTGGTTATGGGATGACTATGCAATCAAGTGGAAATAATGTTCCAAACATACCTATGCACCAAGGGAATGCTAATATGCCAAGTACATTGGTGCATGGTTTGTCTCCAATGATGCAAGGGAGAAGTTTGGAAAAAGGAAAAGGTATTCCATTAGTTGAACCACCTCCATATGGCAATTGGAATGTTTCTCCAAGATTACAAGATTGTCATTCCAATGACTTGGGTGGTCGCTTCATCAATGATTCACGTTCGGCTCATCATTTCAATGGTTTAGGACCTCATCATATTAGGCCATATCAAATCAATGACATGGGTGATTTTCATCCAAGGCCATGTGATCATCATAGTAGGGATGATGATGAGGAGTTCAAGGGTGTTAAGGATAAGATTACTTTCACTAAGTTCAAAGGGGAAAGTCATCGAATGATGAATGTAAGGAATGGATCGACAAGATGGAGCTTACTTTGAGCTTAGGGCCAAAATTTTGTTCGCCACCTTACATTTGGAAGGTTATGCTCATGCATGGTGGAGAATTTCACATGGTTATGAAATCACTACTTGGGAGGATTTCAAAGGTGAGATGAGAAGGACATTCATTTCAGCCCTCAATCAATCAAAGATGGTGGAAAAATAGGATGACCTTACTCAAACAAGCAATGTCAAAGACTATATGCACAAGTTCATGAAGTGAAACTACTTGGGAGGATTTCAAAGGTGAGATGAGAAGGAAATTCATTTCAGCCCTCAATCAATCAAAGATGGTGGAAAAATAGGATGACCTTACTCAAACAAGCAATGTCAAAGACTATATGCACAAGTTCATGAAGTGAAACTACTTGGGAGGATTTCAAAGGTGAGATGAGAAGGAAATTCATTTCATCCCTCAATCAATCAAAGATGGTGGAAAAATGGGATGACCTTACTCAAATAAGCAATGTCAAAGACTATATATGCACAAGTTTATGAAGCTTTCACTTCATGTGGAAGGTTTGAGTGAGGGTTACAAATTGAATAATTTCATCAAAGGGTTACAAAATAGCATAAAGGTTTGAGTGAGGGTTACAAATTGAATAATTTCATCAAAGGGTTACAAAATAGCATAAAGGTTAACGTGCAAGCTTAAAGACCTGACTATTGAGATATCGAGCTCATCTAGTGAGGCGGTGGACACTGATGATCCGCCTGGGGGATAGGCCCCACACTTACACCATTGGTGAGATCATGGGTGATATGCGGCCATTGGGATGACAAGCTATGTGACAGCCATTTTAGAGACTGGCATAGTTATAGTGCCAGCTCATTTAGTTGGGTTCACACTATAGAGAACCCTAGTATGTATTTGGTTGAGTACCTTTTCATATGGTGTGTACTCTTATCTTTGTATATGGTGTGTTGAGTGTTGAGTGAAGAAGAAGAAGATTTTCAGCCTCTCACCTTGTGTGTTCTCTTTTAGGGTATATGGTGTGTACTCTTATCTTTGTATATGGTGTGTTGAGTGAAGAAGAAGAAGAAGATTTTCAGCCTCTCACCTTGTGTGTTCTCTTTTAGGGTTTTGTGAGTGTGTGTATGTTTGCAAGAGCTCAAGCTCTCTTCTCCCCTGCATCTTTTCATGGTATCAGAGCCAAGTTCATGCTAAGGGCTGAGCTGCAAGCAAGAGAAGCACAAGAAGCGGTACGAGGGTAAGAGCTTCAACTACTCTTCTCTATTTGTGTTGGCGACTACACCCTTGTCGGGAGCTCTACGAGAGGCACCGGCAAACGATCTATGATTGAGGAGCTTTCTTCGTAGGAGTAAAGCTATAGGGCAACTATATAGTCTTATCAGACAGAATTTTTAGGGCCAAAAACGCGTTTCGGGCACGTCAGGACTCTGTTTTTTAGAAAGCAGGCGATTTCGAGCACTGCGATTCTCTGCAGAACTCTGTTTTAAGAACTGCAAGAAGACAGATTGGCTGTGCAGACGTGTGTGCTGCAAGGAGGTCAACAGTTGCCATTGGGTGTATGTATGCACATTGAGGTCACTGGTTGTGACATTTGAGTGTAGTACAGTACCGTTGTTGCAGAAAATACAGCAGTTTGTGTAGGACAAACCAGAGTGCTATTTCTAGCAAATTTGTGTGTCTGGCAAGATGTCAAATGATGGCATAAACCAGATTGTTGCTAAGAAGCTTGATAAGAACAACTTCCATGCTTGGAGGTTCAAGCTGACAAATTTCCTGATGGGAAAGGGTTACTGGGACTATATAGAAGGTGAGCATGAAGAGGCAGCAAAGATACCGGAGATCAATCCGACTGTTGGGCAGATGTGAAAGAGTTCAAGGATTGGAACCAAGGAGCCAGAAAAGTTATGTACTGGCTCTCTATCAATATACACAGGACACCATGATTGGGCACATACAGGATGCCAAGTCCCCTAAGGAGGCATGGGACACCTTGGTAGTAAAACTCTGTAAGATTCCTCCCCCAACCCCCTTTTTGATGTCTAGTATCTTCCCCTGTAATCAACCCTCTTCAGAAATATAAAGACCTTGTTTCTATCTGTTTTAGCCTAGAGAGAGAAAAATATTCTAGAGAGAGAATATTCAGATTTTGAATATTTTTGGATAGAAAAATATCTCTTATAATTCAGATGAGTTCCCCTGAAATAGAAATTCAAAAAGAATTTTCCAATGTGCAATTGGAATTAATTGGAAATAGGTATAAAGAACCTTAGTCTAAGGGTCTAGATTTTCAGAAATCTTTAGACTATGGTCCAATTAAGGTTCCTATGGGCCAATAGCATCAATCCATGTGTAGGGAAGAGATAAATCCAAATTTGTAAAAAAGAAGATACCCAAAAATGAGTAAATGCTCACATAAGGTGAAGAGTTGAAAATGTACAAGGTTTATTAGTAAAAAACTATGAGCAATATTAAAAATATGAGATATTTTGGGTATCCAAAAATGAGTAAATGCTCACATAAGATGAAGAGTTGAAAATGTACAAGGTTTATTAGTAAAAAACTATGAGCAATATTAAAATGATGCCATTATGACACATATGTAAGGAAGGGGAATTCTTTAAAGGAGGTGCATATTTCACATAAGATGAAGAGTTGAAAATGTACAAGGTTTATTAGTAAAAAACTATGAGCAATATTAAAATGATTCCATTATGACACATATGTAAGGAAGGGGAATTCTTTAAAGGAGGTGCATATTTCACATAAAATGAAGAGTTGAAAATGTACAAGGTTTATTAGTAAAAAAAAACTATGAGCAATATTAAAATGATTCCATTATGACACATATGTAAGGAAGGGGAGTTCTTTAAAGGAGGTGCATATTTCACATGCTTGAATGAGTTTTAAACTCATAAAAATTGAGATATTTCATCTCTCCTCTCTCCTCATTCAAGTCTAGTTCCAAAAAGTTAGCTTAACTGACCTAAAAATGGTCAAATATTGACCAAACTGATTTAGAAAATTCTAGAATCAGTTTGTTTGGTTAGGAGCTCAATTTTTCCTATAAATAGAAGCCTCCCCCTTGTTGAAAAATAGTTAGTGTTTATGCATCGTTACTCTACTCCACCTAAGCCAAGAACTGTGAATTCATTTAATAATTCACTAGTTTTTGGAGCTTCCCTCTTTCTTCAATCCCCATTAGTGGCTCCATCAACATACTTAACCAATTGATTGGTTGGGGGCCTCTACCGTGAACAAAGAATCAAGCAAGTTGTAAGGTAATTAGTGAATATTCATCTTTCTATAATTTCTCAATGTTTCTCTCTTCTCAACCCCTCTCAAGCTTGAGAAGTTTAATTGGTATGGTTTTTTTTTAAATGCTATTGAAGTTTGAATAGTAGTGAAGAGTTACATAATTTAATAAATGCTATTGAAGTTAATTTTCATTTATGTTTAAATTATAATGATTCTTATGTAAATTGTCTCTCTCACTCAAGAAATGGTCATACTCATGACCCGTTCTCAATCCAAATCAAGCTTTTCATAAAGCTTTTCCTTAACCCAAGCTTAAGCTATGCTTGAGGCCAATTTAATGGCTTTTTTCTATGCTTTTAGTTTATGCATATTGATGATTCAATCCACTATAGATTAATGATCCAATTAGAGATCATTTTAATTATTTCCTTAATGATAAGCTTTATCCCTTAGAAAAAATTGAGATTTATCAGTCATAGCAGCGGAGCTATGGTAAAATTTTTATAAAAATTATGCATAAAATAATTTCATTCAAAGCATAAAAAGAGGACTTCCTACCATATTCTAGGAATTATCATCCTAGATTAATTGAAAGAATTTCATTATAATCATGGAGAAATTGAATTTTAATATCATGCATAAAGGATAATTTTTTATATCAAAAGTGTTACTTTTATCATTTTTTAATTTTTCATGCATAGAAGTATGCATAAAGGAAAATTTTTATATCAAAAGTGATACTTTTATCATTTTTAATTTTCATGCATAGAAGTATGCATAAAGGGTAATTTTTTTATATTAAAAGTGTTATTTTATCATTTTTAATTTTCATGCATAAAGGAAAATTTTTTTATATCAAAAGTGTTACTTTTATCATTTTTAATTTTCATGCATAGAAGTATGCATAAAGGATATTTTTTTTATATCAAAAGTGTTACTTTTATCATATTGGATTTCATGCATAGAGGTATGCATAAAAGTTGAATATTTTATTATAAAAGTGTTACTTTTAGCATAATTGAATTTCATGCATAGAGGTATGCATAAAAGATATGGGAAGTGATAAGATATGATAAGATGCATGTGGATGTATGGATGTGAATGTGGATGTGGATGTGGATGTATGAATGTGGATGCATGGATGTAAATGTGGATGTGTATGTATGGATGTAGGCATGTAGATGTGGATGCATGAATGTGGATGTATGGATGTGAATGAGGATATAGATGTGGATGCATGAATGTGGATGTATGGATGTGAATGAGGATATAGATGTGGATGTATGGATGTGAATGTGCATGTAGATATGGATGTATATATGTGAATGGGAATGTGGATGTGGATGTATGTATGCATGTGGATGTGGATATGGATGTGTATGTATGAATGTGGATATGGGATGTGGATGTATAAATGAGGATGTGAAAATGGAGATAAGCATGTAGATGTGGATGCATGAATGTGGATGTATGGATGTGAATGAGGATATAGATGTGGATGTATGGATGTGAATGTGCATGTAGATATGGATGTATATATGTGAATGGGAATGTGGATGTGGATGTATGTATGCATGTGGATGTGGATATGGATGTGTATGTATGAATGTGGATATGGGATGTGGATGTATAAATGAGGATGTGAAAATGGAGATAAGCATGTAGATGTGGATGTATGGATGTGAATGTGGATGTGGATGTGGATGTATGAATGTGGATGTATGGATGTGAATGAGGATGTGGATGTGGATGCATGGATGTAAATGTGGATGTGTATGTATGGATGTAGGCATGTAGATGTGGATACATGAATGTGGATGTATGGATGTGAATGAGGATATAGATGTGGATGTATGGATGTGAATGTGCATGTAGATATGGATGTATAGATGTGAATGAGAATGTGGATGTGGATGTGGATGTATGTATGTATGTATGTGGATGTGGATGTATGAATGAGGACGTGATAATGAATGTATGCATGTGGATGTGGATATGGATGTGTATGTATGAATGCGGATGTGGATGTGGATATGGATGTGTATGTATGAATGTGGATATGGGATGTGGATGTATAAATGAGGATGTGAAAATGGAGATAAGCATGTAGATGTGGATGTATGGATGTGAATGTGGATGTGGATGTGGATGTATGAATGTGGATGTATGGATGTGAATGAGGATGTGGATGTGGATGCATGGATGTAAATGTGGATGTGTATGTATGGATGTAGGCATGTAGATGTGGATGCATGAATGTGGATGTATGGATGTGAATGAGGATATAGATGTGGATGTATGGATGTGAATGTGCATGTAGATATGGATGTATAGATGTGAATGAGAATGTGGATGTGGATGTGGATGTATGTATGTATGTATGTGGATGTGGATGTATGAATGAGGACGTGATAATGAATGTATGCATGTGGATGTGGATATGGATGTGTATGTATGAATGCGGATATGGATGTGGATATGGATGTGTATGTATGAATGTGGATATGGGATGTGGATGTATAAATGAGGATGTGAAAATGGAGATAAGCATGTAGATGTGGATGTATGGATGTGAATGTGGATGTGGATGTGGATGTATGGATGTGGATATGGATGTGAATATATGATATGTGATGTGAAGGAATCTGAAGTGAAGAGATGGAAAATGATATGATTGGATGAGTACACATATAAATGAAATGTGGAATAAGTAATGTGGATTGCATGAGGGATAATGTGGAAAAATGAGAGTTAATATAGAAATTGTATTTGTAAACTGTTTGTAAATGCTGTTTGTAAATGGCTGTTTTATGTCAAGAATGCTGGGAAAGCATTTTGACCGTCTTGTGATTAAGGTCGTGGAGACCTAACTGATAAAGTTGCAACTGCTGACGGAGAGTCAATGGAGGACGTCTCGCGTAGCAAGGTCGGCCGAGGTCTTGACCAGCCTCGGTTCGATTAAAATGGTGAGCTTCCGGTACGGTGGATGAGGGACCAAGGAAGCGGCCTATGAGTGAAGCGCTAGGTCACCTGCGAAGGATCCTAGAGGGTGCTGACCATACGGTGCTCGGGCTCTGGGTCGCCCAGGATACCCACGCGTGCGTCGAGGAAGATATTGGAACAAGGAGTAAGAGTTGTTTTCTGGAACCGGGCATGGATCTGGTTGACTGACCTTGCTGGTCCTCAACGGATGAGTCCATGGCTCTTTTATATGGATCTGTTGGTTGATCTTGCTGATCTTCAACGAGAGTCCATCTTGATAAGTGATTATATTGTTGAGTATTATGGGCTAGGAACTATTGAAACGGCCCCTGTGTGGACAGGTGGTGAGCGTTCTAGTTGCCAATGATGCCATAGATACTCTGATGAAGGAATGATGGGAAATTATGAATCAACTGGATAATTTGGGAGATTGTGATCAGTGGTACTATGGTTTCATTAAAGGATTGTTTTAAAGTTAGCTGATGCTAAGAAAAAGGCAATTTTCATATTGGGTGTGTAAGTGGTGTGGCTAGTTTTATGTTTGCATGAAATTCCGGCTAGGGGGCCTTGGAACTCTTTTCCTTGGTACCCGGGACAAAACCTAACCAAATTCCAAATTGGATCCCATCACTACAGTGGTTGGGCGGTTGGCTAACCCATGGGATCGGATGGGGTTAGGCTGGACTGATGGATCCGTAAATCGAGACTCAATTTCTGTTATTACGATAGATAAAGTAAATCCCGGATAGTAATTGTTCTATGGATAGGAATCAACGGCTGTGCCTCCTTGGTGGGGAAAAAAGCGTTGATCCCAATGATCCAAGTGCAAGTTTCTTCCTTGATCTGACCAAGTATCTTTATAGATGCAGTCGGATCTGTTTGATCAGTAAGAGTCTTGACTACGTTAGAGTAAAAATTATCCTGGTGGAATCGCCCGTGCTTTCCGGATAAGGGAAGTTTTTTTCGGGTCTGGTTTTGGAAAAACCGACGGATTAGTCTTTTGTCCGGATATCCGTGGACGAGGCCCCGAGTGTGAGACCCTGCCTCGCGCAAGAAGTGCTACTTCCGCTGCTAGTACCCCGAATCCGTTGCGCGGTGGGAACAGGGATCTCACAGTTGGTATCAGAGCATTTGGTTAATAAAGATCAACTGAGAAGACAAATATGTCAAAAATTTATCAAGAAGCACAAAAAGGTTGTAATTGTGTGATATAATTCATACAATTTGATATTCAAACTGAAATTCGTAATTTGGTAATTGGGTCTTCAGATGGAAGTACCACAATTATATAGGATCCCTGACTTGCTTGAGGCCTAGACATGATGGTATTTACCTTATAATTCCAAGAGCCACGACTACCCGTATATACCGAGAGTATACTGCAGCTCTTTACTGACAGTATATACGAGTAAATCTAAGACTTGAAATTATAAGCGTTAATGCTATCCAGATGATGAATTCGAATGTGGTTGATATGATTTTTAATTCTGTTTGAGAATTGATGAATTGAATTGGATTCTGATTGAAAATTCTGATTGAAAAATGATGATTTCTGAAATTAGTTGAAATATAAAAATCTGAACAAAACCACAATGAGGATGAATGGGACGAGTCCCAGTGATGATATTCATAACTGGAATGATGATAATGAATTCACCAAATCACTATGAGATTAGTGGGTTGTGCTGTCAAATTGTTACTGTTAACACTTGATCAGTAGATCAAGTTAAGGGATGACAAATTGAGAACTTGCTTGACTGAAATTCCCGTGGAGGAATGTTCAGAAGGAATTTTTTCGATCTAATGGACCATTATCATGTTAAAGATATGAATGATATGATCTGAATATTAATGATGAGTTCTATATAAGGGATATTTATCCCAGTGTTCTGCTGGGTTGACCAGAATATAAGAAACCCCAAAATAAAATTGGATGTTAAGAAAAAGAGTTGTCCTCTACCTTGCGAGATGAGGACATCTCGCACTTTTTAAGTGGGGTAGAATGTAAGATTCCTCCCCAGCCTTCGAGGTATACAGGAGTAAGAATCTCCCTTTCTGATCTTATAATTATTCCCTCTCTAAAATAAAAGAAAGTTCTGTTTAACAAAGGAAGACCCTTTTCCTAGAATACTTCTCAAGAGTCCCACCTGTTTTAAGGATTCAGAACAATGAGTTCAGAAGTGAGAATCGATGTTTTGGATATCAAGGTTTTGGTCTTCATTCGAGTACGGCCCAAAAGAAGTTCTTTATCTCTTGGGGAGTATATGAAGTTATCCCCCAGATATTGTGAGCCTTATATCTGAATTCAATGAAAGTAGGTGACTTAGCCTACAAGCTTCTTTTATCTCTTCATCTCAAAATTCTTAATGCCTTCTATAGAAAAATGTGTCAAACCCAAATCATGGAAAGACGGTAAAACTTCAGTGGCAAGTTACCGTTGGCTTCTAAGTTACGCTAGCTCCTTCCTTTATATAAGTCGTAACTTTTACTTGTCGCTCACAGTAATCTTACTTCCATCGATCTCCTTTCTTTCTTAATCTCCTTCATGGCTTGGCAACAAGAACTAGTTTTATCCCTAATGATTTCTCACCTTCAAGACGCAAGGGAGTCTGTGAAGAAAGATTTTATAGAGCAGTATGAGCGCTCACTTTTCCCTCACTTGGGAACTTCTGTAGCGCAAACCAAATGGCGGACCTATCAAGACATAACTAGGGTAACACCCTGGGGTCAGCAGCACTTTCGTAACAATGTCCGCTTGGCCATGGTTATTGAAGCATTGGGTTTGGGTCCCCGATACTACTGCGTCATGAGATCAAGGCATCCTGGGTTTTCTGAGCGGGTCTTCTTACTGGCGTGTTTTCTTCCTCATGAGAAGATATGCCTTTACCCCATTTTTGGCTTGCCTCTCAGAGGTCCTTTTGTTAGAACACCTCATACCACTGAGATAGGCGCAGCAATAACCCACAGAATCATTCCCATAGATGAGTTACCTTATACTTGTGCAGCTTGTGAGGACTGCTTTTGTGATCATATGATGGACGGGCTTATGGAAGTGTAAAGAGTTCTTCTATCTTTACTGTATAAGTTCCGAGAATGAATAAAGTTTAAATCTTGTTCTTATTTTGAATCTTGCTCTCTTTAAGACGTTTCTTGGTGGTTAATCTTGATTAAAATTTTTCTCTAAGTCTCATATTCGTGAATCTTGCGAAATTATCACAAGTTGCGAGATGAGGACATCTCGCGTTTTTTAAGTGGGGTAGAATGTAAGATTCCTCCCCCAACCCCCTTTTTGATGTCTAGTATCTTCCCCTGTAATCAACCCTCTTCAGAAATATAAAGACCTTGTTTCTATCTGTTTTAGCCTAGAGAGAGAAAAATATTCTAGAGAGAGAATATTCAGATTTTGAATATTTTTGGATAGAAAAATATCTCTTATAATTCAGATGAGTTCCCCTGAAATAGAAATTCAAAAAGAATTTTCCAATGTGCAATTGGAATTAATTGGAAATAGGTATAAAGAACCTTAGTCTAAGGGTCTAGATTTTCAGAAATCTTTAGACTATGGTCCAATTAAGGTTCCTATGGGCCAATAGCATCAATCCATGTGTAGGGAAGAGATAAATCCAAATTTGTAAAAAAGAAGATACCCAAAAATGAGTAAATGCTCACATAAGGTGAAGAGTTGAAAATGTACAAGGTTTATTAGTAAAAAACTATGAGCAATATTAAAAATATGAGATATTTTGGGTATCCAAAAATGAGTAAATGCTCACATAAGATGAAGAGTTGAAAATGTACAAGGTTTATTAGTAAAAAACTATGAGCAATATTAAAATGATGCCATTATGACACATATGTAAGGAAGGGGAATTCTTTAAAGGAGGTGCATATTTCACATAAGATGAAGAGTTGAAAATGTACAAGGTTTATTAGTAAAAAACTATGAGCAATATTAAAATGATTCCATTATGACACATATGTAAGGAAGGGGAATTCTTTAAAGGAGGTGCATATTTCACATAAAATGAAGAGTTGAAAATGTACAAGGTTTATTAGTAAAAAAAAACTATGAGCAATATTAAAATGATTCCATTATGACACATATGTAAGGAAGGGGAGTTCTTTAAAGGAGGTGCATATTTCACATGCTTGAATGAGTTTTAAACTCATAAAAATTGAGATATTTCATCTCTCCTCTCTCCTCATTCAAGTCTAGTTCCAAAAAGTTAGCTTAACTGACCTAAAAATGGTCAAATATTGACCAAACTGATTTAGAAAATTCTAGAATCAGTTTGTTTGGTTAGGAGCTCAATTTTTCCTATAAATAGAAGCCTCCCCCTTGTTGAAAAATAGTTAGTGTTTATGCATCGTTACTCTACTCCACCTAAGCCAAGAACTGTGAATTCATTTAATAATTCACTAGTTTTTGGAGCTTCCCTCTTTCTTCAATCCCCATTAGTGGCTCCATCAACATACTTAACCAATTGATTGGTTGGGGGCCTCTACCGTGAACAAAGAATCAAGCAAGTTGTAAGGTAATTAGTGAATATTCATCTTTCTATAATTTCTCAATGTTTCTCTCTTCTCAACCCCTCTCAAGCTTGAGAAGTTTAATTGGTATGGTTTTTTTTTAAATGCTATTGAAGTTTGAATAGTAGTGAAGAGTTACATAATTTAATAAATGCTATTGAAGTTAATTTTCATTTATGTTTAAATTATAATGATTCTTATGTAAATTGTCTCTCTCACTCAAGAAATGGTCATACTCATGACCCGTTCTCAATCCAAATCAAGCTTTTCATAAAGCTTTTCCTTAACCCAAGCTTAAGCTATGCTTGAGGCCAATTTAATGGCTTTTTTCTATGCTTTTAGTTTATGCATATTGATGATTCAATCCACTATAGATTAATGATCCAATTAGAGATCATTTTAATTATTTCCTTAATGATAAGCTTTATCCCTTAGAAAAAATTGAGATTTATCAGTCATAGCAGCGGAGCTATGGTAAAATTTTTATAAAAATTATGCATAAAATAATTTCATTCAAAGCATAAAAAGAGGACTTCCTACCATATTCTAGGAATTATCATCCTAGATTAATTGAAAGAATTTCATTATAATCATGGAGAAATTGAATTTTAATATCATGCATAAAGGATAATTTTTTATATCAAAAGTGTTACTTTTATCATTTTTTAATTTTTCATGCATAGAAGTATGCATAAAGGAAAATTTTTATATCAAAAGTGATACTTTTATCATTTTTAATTTTCATGCATAGAAGTATGCATAAAGGGTAATTTTTTTATATTAAAAGTGTTATTTTATCATTTTTAATTTTCATGCATAAAGGAAAATTTTTTTATATCAAAAGTGTTACTTTTATCATTTTTAATTTTCATGCATAGAAGTATGCATAAAGGATATTTTTTTTATATCAAAAGTGTTACTTTTATCATATTGGATTTCATGCATAGAGGTATGCATAAAAGTTGAATATTTTATTATAAAAGTGTTACTTTTAGCATAATTGAATTTCATGCATAGAGGTATGCATAAAAGATATGGGAAGTGATAAGATATGATAAGATGCATGTGGATGTATGGATGTGAATGTGGATGTGGATGTGGATGTATGAATGTGGATGCATGGATGTAAATGTGGATGTGTATGTATGGATGTAGGCATGTAGATGTGGATGCATGAATGTGGATGTATGGATGTGAATGAGGATATAGATGTGGATGCATGAATGTGGATGTATGGATGTGAATGAGGATATAGATGTGGATGTATGGATGTGAATGTGCATGTAGATATGGATGTATATATGTGAATGGGAATGTGGATGTGGATGTATGTATGCATGTGGATGTGGATATGGATGTGTATGTATGAATGTGGATATGGGATGTGGATGTATAAATGAGGATGTGAAAATGGAGATAAGCATGTAGATGTGGATGCATGAATGTGGATGTATGGATGTGAATGAGGATATAGATGTGGATGTATGGATGTGAATGTGCATGTAGATATGGATGTATATATGTGAATGGGAATGTGGATGTGGATGTATGTATGCATGTGGATGTGGATATGGATGTGTATGTATGAATGTGGATATGGGATGTGGATGTATAAATGAGGATGTGAAAATGGAGATAAGCATGTAGATGTGGATGTATGGATGTGAATGTGGATGTGGATGTGGATGTATGAATGTGGATGTATGGATGTGAATGAGGATGTGGATGTGGATGCATGGATGTAAATGTGGATGTGTATGTATGGATGTAGGCATGTAGATGTGGATACATGAATGTGGATGTATGGATGTGAATGAGGATATAGATGTGGATGTATGGATGTGAATGTGCATGTAGATATGGATGTATAGATGTGAATGAGAATGTGGATGTGGATGTGGATGTATGTATGTATGTATGTGGATGTGGATGTATGAATGAGGACGTGATAATGAATGTATGCATGTGGATGTGGATATGGATGTGTATGTATGAATGCGGATGTGGATGTGGATATGGATGTGTATGTATGAATGTGGATATGGGATGTGGATGTATAAATGAGGATGTGAAAATGGAGATAAGCATGTAGATGTGGATGTATGGATGTGAATGTGGATGTGGATGTGGATGTATGAATGTGGATGTATGGATGTGAATGAGGATGTGGATGTGGATGCATGGATGTAAATGTGGATGTGTATGTATGGATGTAGGCATGTAGATGTGGATGCATGAATGTGGATGTATGGATGTGAATGAGGATATAGATGTGGATGTATGGATGTGAATGTGCATGTAGATATGGATGTATAGATGTGAATGAGAATGTGGATGTGGATGTGGATGTATGTATGTATGTATGTGGATGTGGATGTATGAATGAGGACGTGATAATGAATGTATGCATGTGGATGTGGATATGGATGTGTATGTATGAATGCGGATATGGATGTGGATATGGATGTGTATGTATGAATGTGGATATGGGATGTGGATGTATAAATGAGGATGTGAAAATGGAGATAAGCATGTAGATGTGGATGTATGGATGTGAATGTGGATGTGGATGTGGATGTATGGATGTGGATATGGATGTGAATATATGATATGTGATGTGAAGGAATCTGAAGTGAAGAGATGGAAAATGATATGATTGGATGAGTACACATATAAATGAAATGTGGAATAAGTAATGTGGATTGCATGAGGGATAATGTGGAAAAATGAGAGTTAATATAGAAATTGTATTTGTAAACTGTTTGTAAATGCTGTTTGTAAATGGCTGTTTTATGTCAAGAATGCTGGGAAAGCATTTTGACCGTCTTGTGATTAAGGTCGTGGAGACCTAACTGATAAAGTTGCAACTGCTGACGGAGAGTCAATGGAGGACGTCTCGCGTAGCAAGGTCGGCCGAGGTCTTGACCAGCCTCGGTTCGATTAAAATGGTGAGCTTCCGGTACGGTGGATGAGGGACCAAGGAAGCGGCCTATGAGTGAAGCGCTAGGTCACCTGCGAAGGATCCTAGAGGGTGCTGACCATACGGTGCTCGGGCTCTGGGTCGCCCAGGATACCCACGCGTGCGTCGAGGAAGATATTGGAACAAGGAGTAAGAGTTGTTTTCTGGAACCGGGCATGGATCTGGTTGACTGACCTTGCTGGTCCTCAACGGATGAGTCCATGGCTCTTTTATATGGATCTGTTGGTTGATCTTGCTGATCTTCAACGAGAGTCCATCTTGATAAGTGATTATATTGTTGAGTATTATGGGCTAGGAACTATTGAAACGGCCCCTGTGTGGACAGGTGGTGAGCGTTCTAGTTGCCAATGATGCCATAGATACTCTGATGAAGGAATGATGGGAAATTATGAATCAACTGGATAATTTGGGAGATTGTGATCAGTGGTACTATGGTTTCATTAAAGGATTGTTTTAAAGTTAGCTGATGCTAAGAAAAAGGCAATTTTCATATTGGGTGTGTAAGTGGTGTGGCTAGTTTTATGTTTGCATGAAATTCCGGCTAGGGGGCCTTGGAACTCTTTTCCTTGGTACCCGGGACAAAACCTAACCAAATTCCAAATTGGATCCCATCACTACAGTGGTTGGGCGGTTGGCTAACCCATGGGATCGGATGGGGTTAGGCTGGACTGATGGATCCGTAAATCGAGACTCAATTTCTGTTATTACGATAGATAAAGTAAATCCCGGATAGTAATTGTTCTATGGATAGGAATCAACGGCTGTGCCTCCTTGGTGGGGAAAAAAGCGTTGATCCCAATGATCCAAGTGCAAGTTTCTTCCTTGATCTGACCAAGTATCTTTATAGATGCAGTCGGATCTGTTTGATCAGTAAGAGTCTTGACTACGTTAGAGTAAAAATTATCCTGGTGGAATCGCCCGTGCTTTCCGGATAAGGGAAGTTTTTTCGGGTCTGGTTTTGGAAAAACCGACGGATTAGTCTTTTGTCCGGATATCCGTGGACGAGGCCCCGAGTGTGAGACCCTGCCTCGCGCAAGAAGTGCTACTTCCGCTGCTAGTACCCCGAATCCGTTGCGCGGTGGGAACAGGGATCTCACAAACTCTATGAAACGAAGACCAAGGCACGAAAGATACAATTGAAGAATGAACTTCATATTGTAGAGAAAAAGAGTATGTCTGTGAATGACTATGCATTGAAGATCAAGGGTATTATGGAATCCCTTGCATCTATTGGCGTTTCAGTAGATCGTTTCAACAGATGATGATGATAAGGTGGAAGTCTGTCTACGTGGTCTCAGGCCACAATACAAGGCGTTCAAGACGTCTATTCAGACTCGGGAAAACATTCCCAATTTCACATATTTGGTGTCTATGTTGATTATAGAAGAGAAGAGCCTGGGTGAAGACCAACAGCCTTCACAAAACAAAAACAATTCAGAGCAACAGGCCTTCTACACAAGTTCAGAAAGAGGACGAGGTAGAGGAGGCTATGGACGTGACCAAGGAGGTGGCCGAACAGGTAATCAGAATTATGGCCAGCAGCAGCAGCAGCAGCAACAACAGTCCCAGAATTCACAACAACAACAACACGCAGGTGGAAGAGGCCAATTCAGAGGCAGGGGGAGTCAAAGAGGTCATGGAAATTGGCAAAGGCAGTGTAATGATACACGTGGATGCTTTTATTGCGGTAAGCCTGGACATGTGCAGGCAGATTGTTATAAGAAGCAGGCTGACGTGCAAAATGGAAAATTGGAGCAAAACGACTATACATCCTTGAGCAGAAACAATGAGGATAATGAAAGGTTGTTAGTTATGCAGCATGTCGTTAATGCCATGTCTGAAAATGTTGAAGTAGCACATAAAGATGATCACATAAAGATGATGTATGGTATGTTGATTTAGGTGCTTCGAACCACATGACAAGTCATGGTGGGGAGTGGTTCAAGGAGATGAAAAACCTTGAACGACCAGGTTTTGTGGAAACAGGGGATGACACTGCTCATCCAATTGCCCATGTTAGAGATGTGCCATTGTCTATGCAGGATGGCAAAGTGAAGTACCTTGCAGATGTACTTCATGTTCCAAACATAACAAAGAATTTGGTTTCAGTTGGCCAGATGATTGAGCAGGGTTTGCAAGTTCGGTTTAACCCCGATGGTTGTTATGTTGAATACTTTAAAGACAAGTGCAGGTTGGTTGCAAAAGGCAACAGAGTGGGCAGAATGTTTACATTGAATGTAAACATGCCTGAAGTGAGTGCTGCGATGTTTGCAAATGGTTCAAGAATTGTTGCAGACACAGACATTTGGCATAAAAGAATTGGGCATGTGAATGTGCAAAGAATGAAGTCTATGCAGACTAAAGGAATTGTGATAGGGCTACCAAAGTTTAAAGTTGAAGGTATGTAGAAAATATGTGAAGCATGCCAATTTGGAAAGCAAACAAAGCATGTATTTTCACGTAACAGGAATGTGAGCAGAAATGCACTAGATGTTGTGCATTCAGATGTATGGGTCTATTGGAGGCTGCAAGTATTATGTGACATTTATTGATGACCACACAAGGAAAGTGTGGGTATACTTAATGAGAGAGAAGAGTGAGGTGTTCACTCATTTTCAGAATTTCAGAGTTATGGTTAAAAAGCAAACAAGGAAATATATAAAGTGCCTAAGGTCAGATGAAGGGGGAGAGTACTTCTCCAATGAGTTTACAAAAGAAGAATGGTATTCAAAGAGTTTACATGCAGATACACTCCGCAGCAAAATGGAGTTGCTGAGTGGAAAAACAGGCACATTGCTGAGATTGCGCGAGCATTGATAAGAGAGAAGAATATGCCGCATAGCTATTGGACTGAGGCTATTTCTACAGTAGTTTACATCATGAACAGGACTCCAACTGCAGCCAAACATGATGTAACTCCAGAGGAGAGGTTTACTAGCAGAAAACCTGATTTGTCTCATATGAAAATGTGAAGGAGTATGGTTAAAGAGTCTCTTGGGGGCTGATTTGGGTGAGCCTATTGATGGCAAGGTTGTCATTCATTGTGACAACATGAGCAGCATACAGTTGGCCAAGAATCCAGTTTTTCATACGCGGACCAAACACATAGAGGTCCACTATCATTTTGTCAGAGAGAAAGTGTTGGATGGTACATTGGATTTGCAGTATGTGAAGACTGAAGAGCAGGTGGCCGACATCTTACAAAGCCACTTAGCAGGGAGAAGTTTGAGTACTTCTGTACTATGTTGGGAGTACATGGGATGAGCTTGAGGGGGAGTGTTGAGAGCTTTGATAGCCCAAGCTCATCTACATCTATGGCAGTACATCATGAGCTTGAGAGGGGTTGTTGAGATTCAAGCTCGATGTCAGCTTGTGCCAGTTACACACTATGTGCTGGCATGTTAGGTAGTAACATGTGTGAGACATAAATGACCGCGTCCAACTGGTCATAGTGTGTGGACATTAGCTAGGGTTAGCAGTGTGTGGACACAACACATGTAATGTGTTGTAGATTATGGATTATGGCTTTATGCATTGTGTGAGAAGGGAGATGGCTCCCTCTATGGTTAGGGTTTGATAATACATTAGGGTTTTCTCCTGTGTGTGTGTGTCTCCTCTCCCTCTATGGTTAGCGTTTGATAATACATTAGGGTTTGCTCCTATGTGTGTCTCCTCTCCCTCTATCTATTTTTCATTAGAGATCATGTCTGCTTTTAATCAGAGAACCATGCCTCAATGGGTGTGAGAACCCCTCCCAAGATCTTTCAACCCCCCTAACCTATTCTTTGAAGCAGAAGAAAGGTCTCCAGATGACATCCATTTGGGCCTCTTGCACATCCTAGCTATTGGAGATTGTGATAATACCATTTACAGGCTGGCAAAGACCCTTCCCCCTACAAAGAACCAATCCATGCATCGAGGTCCCATTTTGATGTGATCGTACCTAGAGAAACCTTAAAAGGACTGGCTATAGAAGACACCAATAGAGAAAAGGAGTGGATATAGGAGGCAAATTAATCATAGAGAATCATTCAATAGTGCTTAAATGAAGAATCAATCATTCAATAGTGCTTAGATGAAGAATCAACCAAGATGGAGGCTCCACTACCTAAGGAAACCAAACTATTCGGCCATGTTGTACAATGCTATGTCAGTAAACCAAAGGAGAGATCCCATGTGCATGCCATTGGATAAATGCATGTTTGTGGTGAAAGGAGTATGAAGCAAAAAAGACTCCTCAACTTTTCAAAGAATCACTATCATTTCGCCTTATCCTAATAAAGGATTGGATGTGCAAATAGATCATACAATTAACTCCTAGCAAGAGGTCCCCGACATCGTAATCCAAGCATCCATTAAGTTCACCATCAAGATTTGCCTCCAAGACTTCAAAGAGGAGAGAAGGCATGTATGTAGTAGAACAAATACGATGAATCCTGTGTGCAAGGCCTCACCTTTGACATCAACATCGGGCCCACTCTATGGTAGATATATGAATGTTTATGCACATATGCACATCTAGTTCCTAGAAGCCTTCACGATGCGAGCCTTTAAAGATATGTTCTCCTTCAAGTTCATCCTCTCTAGATACAACTTTGTGTTCATCTCAATAATGGAAATCCACTCCAATCCTTGAAGGTGGTGCAACAATTCCACATGTAGAGCTCATCGCAAAGATGAAAGCCAAAGATGCCACCATTGAGGAAGATCATTCCTCACAACTTTTGAGGAAGGATGAGAACATGACTAGGCAAGGGTGATTGTTTACACTTTTTGTATGTTAGGAAATCCTTGCCTCTAGCCTAAGAACATTTCATGTTATGTATGGCCATGGACCAATTGATGTAGCAATTTCCTAACCATAAGGCTTGTATGTATAAATAGACATAGGTAATAGACACCCACTTAAGTTGGGCGATACCATGGATAAAACCCATGTAAATATACAACTTTAGATAATGTGAATAGGGAGAATTAATCATTTATCAAATACAAAGCTTTCAGACTTCTTCTCTTTGCTCTTAACTTATTGCTTGCTTATATATGCTTATAGTGTGTTGTGAATGTGCATGCTTGTAGTGTGCTTGATAATCTGAATAGGGAGAATCAATCATTTCTCACTTTTGATAATGTTTATAGTAGGGAGAATCAATTATTTCTCAAGTACAAAGCTTTCTTCTTCTCTTGTGCTCTTACCTTATTGCTTGTAGTGTATATGCTTGTGTGTGCTTGGAATGTGCATGCTTGTAGTGTGTGTGCTGTTGAAATGTCAAGCTCGTATACAGCTGGACGATAGCACATGGGTGCTGACAGAGTGACAGTATGGTAGATAGATATTGTGTGGTGTGTTTATGACCGCGTCCAGTTGGTCATAAACACGTATGGTAGATAGATATTGTGTGGTGTGTTTATGACCGCGTTCAGCTGGTCATAAACACGTATGGTAGATAGATATTGTGTGGTGTGTTTATGACCGCGTCCAGCTGGTCATGTGTGGTGTGGACATTACATTAGGTTTACTTTGTAGTGTGGACATAACACTATGTTGTGTTCCTCTTTGTGTGTGAGAGAGATGATGACTATGGCTTCTCTCCTTCTTTATGATTGATGGATATGGATTAGGGTTTGCTTCTCTTGTGTGTGCTCCCTCCTGCTTCTGTTTTTTATCATGCTATCAGAGCCTAGAGCTCATTAGCTGTGTTGTGAGAGTGAGTGAGAGAAGAGGGAAGAAGAAGAAAAAGCTGTGAAGGAAGCCATTGGAGCTTGGAGCAAAGGAGAAGCTGTGGAGCACACATCGGCATCAGATCTGAGAGCTAAGGACCATTGGTAAGTGTAGCAAGACCCCCTCTGCGGATTGCAGGTATCAAGAGCAAGTGTAAGAGAAGATTAAAGGTGCAAAAGCAAGCAGAAAATTTCTATTTTTGAAGCTTTAATGGAAAGCTTATGAAGGAGTGTGTCTTGGCAAATGTATTGGATCAAATGCAAAGCAAACACTGAGGCTCTCATGTATTGTGAATGAACACATGTATTAGCAACCTTGGGGCAAGTCATTGCATGAAAAATTGATGCATTACAGGCAATTTGTGAAGGAAAAAATTCTGGTTTTTTGGACTCTACAAAAATAGAGAACATATGCCCGGTGGAGATTGTAGAAGCTAGAGGAAGAATTGAGCCAAACCCTTCAAGCACAAGTTGTTTTAGGTCATTTCTAAGAATCTTATCACCTCAATAGTGATTTTCCCTTCTTCTACAGCCCCCAAGAGAGCAGGCGGCGCATTCTGGAAGAGCTTCTTGGACAGTTTGCAATGATTATGGTCTAATTCCCTCATTTGGACACCAAATTGGATGCTTTAAAGCTTGGAGTACTTAGCAAAAGTGTGATTGAGAGCAAGATAACATTTGGGGCAGCTCATTTGATGTATTTGGAGCTCATTGAACTCAATTAGCAGAGGTTTGCAGGTTTGTAGAAAGTCTATCCAGAAACAGAGCATTATTAATCAAGGCATTAATACTTGTCTATATCAAATTGGCCTAATTCCTTTGGTACAAGTAGAGTCCTATGAGTTGCTAAACTTTTGATTCAAAAAGTTTTGAATTTGGATAAGATTTGAAGGAGACAGAGCACTTTTAGTGAGAGGTGGTACCTGACAGATGCAGAAAAAGGCAAACCAGGGAGTTACAAAAATTGGTGGTTCTCATTCACCTTGAATAATTTGATCAAGCCCTTCTAGGATATGTTGAGCAATGTGTTGGGAAGCCAATGCAAGTTGAATCATTGCATTTAGACAAGATTTGAAGGATTTAGAGCATAATCTTTGACTGGTTACTGGCGATGGCGAGAAAAAAACCAGAAAATTCAACTTTACCCCTTTTCAATTTTGATGATACAAATGTTCTTATGCAACATGAAGTCATTTGTGGTGTGAATGCATATGTATAGCACATATTGAGCTTGGTTCATAATCATTTGGAGCTTTGGAAAGCATCGGGAAGAGTGTTACATCAGGGTACATCACAGGTATTCAAAATGGGAGATGGCCCAGTACAAATTGTTGGAGAGAAGCTTGACAGAACTAACTTCCAAGTGTGGAAGTTTCGAATGAAGAGTTTTTTGAAAGGCAAAGGATTGTGGAGCCTTGTATCGGCGGATGAAGACCCAGAGCCATTCCTACCTCCTCAACCAAATAATGCTCAGATGTTGGCTCACAAGCAATGGGTAGAGCGGTCTTCGAAAGTGTTGCATTACTTTTCAATATATGTGTAACAGATGCCTTGTTTATTCACATCTAAGATGCAGATACACCGAAAGAAGCATGGGGTATATTGTGCCGAATGTATGAGACAGACACTAGTGCAAGGAAGATTCAACTAAAGCAACAGATTCACAGTGTAACACGAAGGAATAGGAGTATACATGAGTATGTTCAGGAAATCAAGGGTTATGCAGATTCCTTGTCATCAATCCATGCCCCAATGGATGATGATGATTTGGTTGCTCTCACATTGCGTGGTTTAGGCAAAGAATACAAATCTTTTGACACTTCCATCTCAGTAAGGTTGGGAGGAATGCCAGACTTTAATGAGCTTGTGTCATTGCTCATTGTGGAAGAATTGAAACTTGGACTTAGTGGTATGAGTCTTACAGGTGGTGCATCCTCATCCAGTAATGATGAGCATGCAAGGAATCAAGCTTTTTACTCATCTAGAGGCTTTCGAGGCAGGGGGAGATTTACCCCTCGAGGCCGTGGAGGACGTGGTTGGAATGACAGGTCTACTCAACCACAATCAAATCAGAATTTTCAGAATTCACAATCATCATTTGGATCACGTGGAGGTCGTGGATTTCAATCCCATAGGGGGAGAGTTGGAACAAGTGCTCGTGGTAGAGGACGATGGCAAGGTCCTCAACAAAATTTGAATGGGATTGAATGTCACTATTGTGGTAAACTTGGACATATGGCAAAAGATTGTTACAAAAAGCAGAATGATGTGAGGAATGGAAGACCACAACATGGAAATTATGCATCTACTAGTAACAATGATGGGAGTTCAAATCATCTTTTTGCAATGAAGCACATTATGGGGACAATGGATTCTCAGAATGCTGGAGATGAGTCATGGTATATGGATTCAGGTGCCTCAAACCACATGACATGTCATGGTGAGTGGTTTGAGAAGATGCAACCATTGGATACAAATGGTTATGTGGTCACAGGAGATGATACTCAGCATCTTATAACACATGTTGGTAGTGTGCCTTTGAGGATGCATGATGAAAATGTGAAGAATATGTCAGAAGTGTTATATGTACCATCCATCACAAAGAATTTGGCATCAGTAGGCCAAATGGTTAAGCAGGGATTACAAGTAAGATTCAATGAGAATGGCTGTTTTGTGGAAGACTTTAAGCATGGCTGTAGATTGATTGTTGCCAAGGGCAAGAAGGAAGGAAGGTTGTTCAAATTGGGATGCAGGCATACCAGAATTGAGCTCAGCCATGTTTTCAAAGAGCAATGGGATTGTGCAGGACATTGACATGTGGCACAAGAGGATTGGACATGTCAATATACAGAGATTAAAGAACATGCAAACAAGAGGCATTGTCAGTGGATTGCCTCGATTCAAATATGATGGACATATGCATGTTTGTGAAGCCCGTCAGTTTGGAAAGCAGGCAGCAAGGTTGAGGTTTCCTAAAGAAGGAAATATGAGTAACATGCCACTTGAGATAGTACACAGTGATGTATGGGTCCCTGCACAAAATCCATCTATCAAAGGAAGTCTATACTATGTGACATTTATAGATGACTTCAGCAGGATGACATGGATATACTTTTCTGAGAGAGAAGAGTGAAGTGCTGGAAAAGTTCATGGATTTCAAAGCTCTTGTAGAAAAGCAATATGGCTGTTGGATTAAATGTTTGAGAACAGATGGAGGTGGTGAATACACCTCAAAAGCTTTTGAGCATTTCTTGAGGAAGCATGGGATAAGAAGACAGTTGACATGTAGGTATACACCTCAGCAGAATGGTGTGGCTGAGAGAAAGAATAGGGTCATATGTGAAGTGGCAAGGGCCATGCTCAATGAAAAGAGCATGCCAGATTACTATTGGGTAGAAGCATGTGCGACTGCAGTGTATATCCTGAACAAAACACCTACAGCAGCCATTCATGGAAGCACGCCAGAGATGCGGCTTACAGGTTACATGCCAGACATTGGACATCTCAAAGTCTTTGGCTGCGTAGCTTATGTTCATGTGCCTGATGAAAGAAGACGGAAGTTGGATCCTAAGGCAGAGAAATGTGTATTTGTTGGATATGCACAGGATCGAAAGGCCTACAAATGTTATAACCCTCAAACTAGACAAGTAGTCATCTCACGAGATGTGGTGTTTGATGAGCTTGCTAGTTGGTACAAAGCAAAAAATGAGGGAGTCATTGACTCACTTGAGGCTTATGTGCCTGTGAACTTGCCATCACAAGCAAGTTCTAGTTCTACTACTATGTCTGGGCCAGCAGAGCAGAAGCTGAGAGTAGCAGTGTACGTCCATGCTTGCTCAGGACGTTTGAGGCATGAGAGTGTGAGCACTGGGAGTAGTGCTATGGATAAAGGCAAGAAGAAAGTCGAAGGAATTGGAATCATAGGTTATGAGTCATCTAGTTCTGAGAGTTTGGATGAGGAGCTCGGCATACCTGTTTTACGCACACGTGGTGCTAGGCAGGACAGATATGTGCCACCACATGCTAGAGTTACAGGTGTACAGAGTGACCCGCATGCATTGCGGAGATCCCAGAGAGTTAGATATCCAGTTGAAAGACTGACATATCGAGATTTTGCTATGCACTATGCATACATGACATCTATGGTGAAGCATGTGGAACCTACATGCTATACAGAGGCTATTGGAGAGCATGTATGGGAGAAAGCCATGGATGAAGAGATGGATGCTTTGGATAAAAATGATACATGGGAATTGGCTGAGTTACCTCAAGGAAAGAATGCAATTGGTTGCAAATGGGTGTATAAGGTAAAGTGCAAGTCAGATGGCAGCCTAGAGAGACATAAGGCAAGGCTGGTTGGTATGCACAAACTTATGGTCTTGATTATGATGAAACTTTCAGCCCAGTGGCTAAGATGGCTACAGTGAGGTCTATCATTGCACTAGCAGCACTAAAAGGTTGGGCTTTACATCAAATGGATGTAAAAAATGCTTTCTTGAATGGTGAACTACAAGAAGAGGTGTACATGGAACAGCCAGAACGATATGTACATCCAAAATATCCTACTTTTGTTTGCAGGTTAAAGAAAGAAATCTATGGTTTGAAGCAAGCACCTCGTGCTTGGAGTGACAAGATCAGCAGATATCTTGTCAGTATTGGATTTGTGGTTGGAAATGCAGACTCTTCACTTTATGTGAAGAAGACACATGATGGTATCGTGATGATAGTCATTTATGTTGATGATTTGATTATCACAGGTGATTGTAAGAAAAGCATTGATGAGGTTAAAACCTCTTTATGCAAAGAGTTTGATATGAAAGATCTTGGTGATTTAAGGTTCTTTCTTGGCATTGAGGTGATTAGAACAAGCAAGGGTATATGGTTGGTGCAAAGGCAATATGCACTTGACATGCTGGCAAAGTATGGTATGACAGCATGCAAACCAATGTTGACACCATTAGAGCAAAACATGAAGCTTAGGGCTGATTTAGGTGATGAGCTTGATGATATCACCATGTACAGGAAAATGGTTGGTAGCCTTATCTACATGACCATTACGAGGCCAGATCTCAGTTATGCAGTTGGTTTGGTGAGTCAGTTTATGCAGAGTCCTCGTAAACCTCACTTGGATGCTGTGAGACGGATTCTGAGATACGTCAAAACTACCATGCATTATGGTCTTTTCTATGAGGCAGGAAAAGACATGCATGTCTATGGATATACAGATGCAGATTGGGCCGGTAGTGCATATGACAGGAGGTCTACCAGTGGCTATGTTTTCAATCTTGGTAGTGGAGCTGTGAGTTGGAGCAGTAAAAAGCAACCTACAGTTGCTTTATCTACCACAGAGGCAGAGTATCGTGGAGCAGCCATAGCTGCATGTGAGGCTATGTGGTTGAAGAAGTTGCTAGATGATGTGAGGTTACAGAGTGATATGAGAGTTGTCATTCATTGTGACAACATGAGTAGTATTCAGCTTGCTAGCAACCCAGTTTATCATGCCAGGACCAAACATATTGAGGTCCACTATCATTTCACCAGAGAGAAGGTGCTAGATGGGCATGTTGATTTGACATATGTGCAGACAGATGAGCAGGTTGCAGATATCTTTACCAAAGCACTTGGTAAAGATAAGTTCGAGTATTTCCGTACTCGATTGGGAGTCCTAGAGATGGACATGTCGAGCTTGAGGGGGAGTGTTGAAATGTCAAGCTCATATACAGCTGGAGGATAGCACATGGGTGCTGACAGAGTGACAGTATGGTAGATAGATATTGTGTGGTGTGTTTATGATCGCGTCTAGCTGGTCATGTGTGGTGTGGACATTACATTAGGTTTACTTTGTAGTGTGGACATAACACTATGTTGTGTTCCTCTTTGTGTGTGTGAGAGAGATGATGACTATGGCTTCTCTCCTTCTTTATGGATATGGATTAGGGTTTGCTTCTCTTGTGTGTGCTCCCTCCTGCTTCTGTTTTTTATCATGTGCTTGTAGTGTGCATGCTTGTGTGTGCTTAGAATGTGTTGAGTGTGCATACTTGCTAGCTTGAGTGAGAGTGTGATTGAGTAAGATTTGAGAAGACCCATTAAATACAGTTCCACACACTTCGGTTACTGGCTATAACCAAGTATTAGGTTATTATGTTCTATAAGGGATGTTCTATAAGGGATATATACATGTTATTAGTGCTAAATAACCATCTAATATGTAGTCTATATTATCTTCAATTTCCTTGTTAAACTAATTTCAATAGTCTCTATTCAGCCATTTCTTCATATTAAGCTCAATTTACAAAACAACTACTAACAAACCAAACATAATAAACCTCAAACTATAGAGAATCATTTCTCTAATACCAATATACATGAAACCCCCTTAAATTCCTTACAGCTCTTTATTTATTAATCCTTTAGTAAAATATTATAAAAGCCATTTAACACAAGAAGTATGCCTTAATCAAATCATTTAGTTATGAGATTTTATATACATGTTCTACTCATAAGAAATTCATTTCTTTTTAAATCATCATTAAATTATTACTAGACCGCTATTTATATGTCCTCTAAAAAACTACCATTTAACCCATTTGATAAAGAAAGTACTAAAAATATTCAATTTTTATCCAAGACCTTCCACCGCGCTTTATGGCGCTCAATAGAACCATCTGATTTGCATTTCACCTTATAAACCCATTTGCAACCAATGAAATTTTTGCCTCTTGTGGTAAGGCAACCAAATCCCAAGTGTCATTTTGAACCAATGCATCCATGTCAACATCCATTGCCTTCTCCCATACATGCTTCCCAATAGCTTCTGTATAGCATGTAGGTTCCACATGCTTCACCAAAGAGGTCATATATGCGTAATGCATAGCAAAGTCACGATATGTCAACCTGTCAACAACCTGACCCTTTGGGATCTCCGCAATGCATGCGGATCACTCTAAACACCTGTCACTCTAGCATGTGGAGGTACATATCTATCCTGCCTTGCACCTGGTGTGTGTAAAACTAGTATGCCAAGTTCCTCATCCAAACTTTCTAAACTTGACGACGAGCGACTCATAGCCTGTAATGCCAATTCCTTCAACCTTCTTTTTCCCTTTATCCGTAGCACTACTCCCAGTGCTCACACTCTCATGTCTCAAGCGTCCTGGACGTATAGTGCTACTCTCAGACTCTGCTGGCCTAGACATAGAAATAGAACTTGCTGTTGTTGCAAGTTCACATGCACATCAACATCAACGGAATTAATGACACCCTCATCCTTTGCCTTGTACCAACTAGCAAGTTCATCAAACACCACATCTCGTGAGATAACCACTTGCCTAGTTTGTGGATTGTAACATTTATATGCCTTGCGATCCTGTGCATACCCAACAAAAATACACTTTTCTGCCAATTGCTTCCTTCTCTCGTCTGGCACATGCACATAAGCTATGCAACCAAACACTTTGAGGTGTCCAATGTCTGGCCTAAAACCTGTAAGACGCATCTCTGGCGTGCTTCCATGTATGGCTGCTGTGGGTGTCTTATTAAGTACATACACCGCTGTGGCACACGCTTCTGCCCAATAATAGTCTGGCATGCTCTTTTCATTGAGCATCACCCTGGCCACATTACAAATGAGTCTATTTTTCCTCGCAACACCATTTTGCTGAGGTGTATACTTGCAAGTTAACTACCTTCTTATGCCATGCTTTCTCAAGAAATTCTCAAAAGCATGTGAGGTGTATTCACCACCTCCATCTGTCCTCCTCAAACATTTTATCCAAGAGCCATATTGCTTCTCTGCAAAAGCTTTGAAGTCCATAAACTTTCCCAACACTTCACTTTTCTCTCTGAGAAAGTAAATCCAAGTCATTCTGTTGAAATCATCAATGAATGTCACATAATACAAGTTGCCTTTAATGGATGGGTTTTGTGCAGAACCCCATACATCACTATGAACTATCTCAAGTGGCCTGCTACTCATGTTGCCTTATTTAGGAAATGGCAACCTTGCTTGCTTTCCAAACTGGCAAGCATCACAGACATTCATATTCCCATCATACTTGAATCTAGGCAGCCCACTAACAATGCCTCTTGCCTGCATGTTCTTTAACCTTTGTATGTTTACATGTCCAATCCTTTTATGCCACATGTCAATGTCCTGTACCACATTTCGACTTTTAGAGAACATGGCTGATTTCAACTTAGGAATCCCAGCATCCAACTTAAATAACCTGCCTTCTTTCTTGCCTTTGGCAAATGACTCTACATACATTTTTGAAATCGTCAAAACAAAGCAACCATGCTCGTTTGAAATGAACTTGTAAACCCTGTTCCACCATTTGACCAACTAAGGCCAAACTTTTTGTAATAGAAGGCACATACAAGACATCTTCCATAGACTTTGTTTCACCATTGTGATACATAATCATGTTTCTAAAAATATCAATTATTAACTTAAATACTAAATTAATGATTGATATTTTTAGAAACTTGATTATGAACTAAAAGTGAGAGAGAGAGAGAGAGAGAGAGAGAGAGAGAGAGAGAGAGGGGGGGGGAGGGGGATTGTTTGTGTGGGGTGTGAGAGAAAGAGGGAGGGAGAGAATCTATGTGATTTAGGATTTGTGGTGTGTGTCTTCTATGTGTGTGTGTGTGTGTGTGTGTGTGTGTGTGTGTGTGTGTGTGTGAGAGAGAGAGAGAGAAGAAGAAGAAGAAGAATGTCTGTTTTTGTTTGTTTGTGTGTGTGTGTGTGTGAGAGAGAGAGAGAGAGAGGAGAGAGAGATTTAGAGAGGGAGAGAGAGGTATATATGTATGCATGTTTGTATGTATCTATGCATGCAAGTGTATGTATGTAAATATACATACTTGTAAAGAGCGGAGAGAGATTGAGAGAGAGGTATGTATGCACGCACGTTTGTACATATCTATGCATGCATATGTATGTAAATGTATGCATGTAAGTATCATGTCTGTATATATATATATATATATATATATATATATATATATATATATGTATGCATGTAAGTATCATGTCTGTGTGTATATATATATATATATATATATATATATATATATATATATATATTCAAGCATGCATGCATGTCATACATGTATGTATGTATGTGATGAAAGAGGTCGAGAGTATTAAAGCCTAGGGAGAGAGAGAAAGAGGGAACCTAGAAAGAGAATGAGAGATTAAGAAAATCCCTCATCCCTCACTACTTTTGATAGTGCCAAAAAGTGCTCACCAAAACAATATCATGAGGCCTTATCTGTTCCACTACTCTCATGGTGGCTAGTGACTACAAAATGAGGGAAAAGTGCTCACCAAAACAATATCATGAGGCCTTATCTGTTCCACTACTCTCATGGTGGCTAGTGACTACAAAATGAGGGAAAAGTAGTTGTATGCACATATTAATTAAGTTAACAAGTGAGGCAGTTGGAATACCGGTGGGCAAGCATTGACCATGCGGGCGAGAACATAAACCGAGCAAGCACATACCACCCAGCATTGGGGACAAAGGCATTCTCACACTTCCTACATTCTCTCACATACACTTCCTAGTCAGCTTTGCCTCATAAAATAAATCATTAAATAGCCTTGTAAACCATCATCAGGATGGACCATCTAATAATGCACACAACACGTCTTCACATTTTTAAGAAAAGCATCTCTTATAACAATTTGAAAAAAGCACACTCTTGTAACAATGAAAACACTTTTGTAATAATGCACTCACTCATTAAATTCTCTCAATAGAAATATACATAATTATCCATATCTCCACGAAGCCCAAAAACTGACCACATAAATGAAAACATTACATTTCTTTGGTTAGTGAGAGCACCACCACCAAAACTAATGCAATTATATGTTTGTAAATTCACTTAGAAATACCCACACTTTCTAAAACTCTTCAATCCTCCTTAGACTTGTAAATCCATGTGAATCCTCCTTGGAATTGAAAATCCACATGCTATAGGATTTGGTTCTTGCATGATGTGCGTGATTATTAGGTTGGTTGGACATCTTCCTAGCCACGTGTCGAGTGAATAATTCATCACCACCAAAACAAATGCTGACTAGAGTCACCATAACCCTCTTCCTAGATTATTCAATATTACTAGAGTTTGGGCATCTAGAGGTTGCATGGTTTGTGGGATACCAACTTTGAACATTTGTAAAAAGGTAAGACCAATTGTTGTATTTGGCGTAGGACTAGTCACTGTGGAAATTAGAGTCACCAAAACCCAATGGCACAATTGGAGGCATAAGACTGGTAGATGTGATTGGGAGTTGTTCTTGAGGCATGGGCCTCAAGGGCTGGTAGGTTTCACTATAGGAAGAGGGTTATGGTGACTAGAGTCACCATAACCCTCTTCCTAGATTATTCAATATTACTAGAGTTTGGGCATCTAGAGGTTGCATGGTTTGTGGGATACCAACTTTGAACATTTGTAAAAAGGTAAGACCAATTGTTGTATTTGGCGTAGGACTAGTCACTGTGGAAATTAGAGTCACCAAAACCCAATGGCACAATTGGAGGCATAAGACTGGTCCAACGTATAGTAGATGTGATTGGAGTTGTTCTTGAGGCATGGGCCTGAAGGGCTAGTAGGTTTCACTGGTTGTTTTTGGCGTGGATTAAGTTTAGATATTGGCATATTTAGCCCCCTAGGTTAGCTTGGATTAAGTTTAGATATTGGCATATTTAGCCCCCTAGGTTAGCTTGGATTAAGTTTAGATATTGGCATGTTTAACCCCCCAGGTTAGCCATTATATCCACTTTTCTCTCTTTCGTTTTGTTTTGTTTTTTGGTAGCCCGTCAACATTTTCATGCTTGATCTACTCCCCTATCCCTCAAATGAGGGTCCATTCACTGTCAGGATCTTTATGGACACTTGGAGAAGGAACTCTAATTCTCAATCACAAAAATTAGAGCATAACATATACTTGCATAAATTAAAAGCATAAACCTTAATAAACAAAATTAAATAAACAAAGTGAGATGGAGAATAGAGTAGAGGTTACCGTCGACACAAGAGTGGGTTGAATCTCCCTGGGATGAGTGTGGCCCTTGTACCACTCACCCATATTTATATGTATTAGAAAAAGCTTTCTTTTCAAAAACATAACTTCCAAAAGTAAAGCACAAGTGCTTTTGAGTTTATGAGCATAAAAGCTCTACAAATCCATAGCAAGCAATAATATAAAGTCTTGGGCCGAAAGTATAAAATAACATTTGGTATATACAAAGGTATGAAACCTTAGCCTTATACAAATATTAATGCCTAAATATGAAACCATAAAAGATGTTCAAATGTCTTCCAAAATATCTTATAGTAGTTTAACACATGTTCCACCCACGATTAACACATATCACCTTCATCCAAAATAATATTAGTCAGTGCTGCACACACCTCATTAAACACATTAATCCTGACCATATCATACTATTGCACACAGCTGATTAAACACATTAATCCTGACCATATCATACTAGCGCACACAGCTGATTAGACACATTAATACAAATAGACATCATACCAGCACACACAGCTGATTAAACACACTAATCCTAGTAGATGATATGAATAAAAGATGCATCCAAAATAAAGTAATGGGCGTCCCCGTTGAGGTTATGATTAGCATTCCCTCTTTCTCGGGTTGTAATTATCCTCAATTGCATGGATGGTATGAGTGGATGAGATTTTTATAAGAACATAAAAACCTACTAGCATCCCCATAGAGGTTATGACTAACATTCCCTCTTTCTCGGGTTGCAATTGTCCTCAATTGCATGGATGAGATTTTGGTAAGAACAGAAAAACTTTTCTAGCATCCATTTGTTATAAGATACTTAACATAAGTATTGCATGTGCGTGTAGTGATGGTCTGATGGTCAATGATAGATTCTTCTTATATGATCTTCAAAGGTCCATAAAATTTAGGAGCTATTTCCTTATCATTAATTTATCCATTTATTTATTTATTAATGTTAGTTATAACCTCTATGGGGATGCCCATTATTTTATTTTGGGATATTTAATTTTGGATGCGCCTTTTATTTATATCATCTATCAGGATTAATGTGTTTAATTAGTTGTATGCGTTCGTATGATGTCTACCAGGATTAATGTGTTTAATCAACAGTGTGCAGTGATATGATATAGTCAAGATTAATGTGTTTAATGATCTATGTGCATTTACTAATATTATTTTAGATTAAGGCAATGATTGGGTGGTAGATTATGTGTTAATCGTGGGTGGAACAAGTGTTGGACCACTATGTATTTTGGAAGACATGTGAACACCTTTTATGGTTTCATATTTAGGCATTGATATTTTATAAGACTAAGGCCTCATACCTTTGTACATATACCAAAAGTATTTTATACTATTGGTTGGCCCAATACTTTATGTTGTGAATGTATGCATGTTCCAAAATTAAAGAAGATCCAAAAGCCAAAAGGGTTGGAAGAATTAAAGGGTTACTAACTCTACAAAGATTGTGGTCTCACCAGTATTCTAGGAACAACCGCAATTGACAGAGGAGGAGATTTCTCTATTTCATTGAATATAGTAAGAAGATGCCAAGTCAATACAACCACCACCAAAGCAACGGGATGCCTCTCCAAAGACATTATAGTTGCTTGCACCCATTCCACAATAGGTAAATTTCAAGATAAAGTGAATTATCTTATAAAATCAACCTTACAAAAATCACAAAGCTCCAAGCCATTCCTTGAGTGGGTAAAGAAACAATTTGATGGAAAAAAATTATTGACATCACAGGAACGATCCATACAAGCTTTGTTACTCCAAGAGGATTGAGAAGCAATGGAGAGCTCAAGAAAACTTTATCAATTACTCACTCATGGCAAAGATGATGAGACCACTACTCTTACTAAAGTACAAGATAGATAATAACCATGAAGTCATAATATGACTCCATCATGAAGAACTACATGTTGTGGGGGACACACAAATGCACTTTTTCCAATGGTGGAAGCTAAAGGAGAAGGTACACATTGAGAATCCACCAATATTTTGGCCCACAGTATAGTGGTTTAAAGAGCAAAGTTTGCAAGCTACACAAGTGTTTCACAAGCTAAAACATGCCCCTCAAGCATGGTACCAACAAAATTGCACCTACTTATTAATCTCACTAAACACCCTTTTTAATGCAAATTTGTATGTTTTCTCTTAGTAATACAAGTTTATTTATCATCTTGTATGTGGATGTCAAGTTGTGTCACCCCAACAAGCATCCATACAAGTATATTCGTCACCTTGTATGTGGATGTCAAGTTATGTCACCCGAACAGGCATCCATACAAATCCTTTCATCAAAGCAAACTAGTGGGAAGTGAAAGCCATCTATTATAATCATCTTTTAAATAGTAATTTTTAACATTATCTTGCATGTGTCATTTCATTTGCAATTTGTACCCAGTTTTGCTCGAGAAAGATCGTGCATTTGTGTGTCCCCCACAACATGTACATTCATACAGGGATATCATATCATTTGTAGATATCGTTTTTTGTAGAGATAGCATGTCTTAACCACACAAGCATAGGAGTAGATAGGTGAGAAAAATTACTCATCTTGTCAATATAAGTAAACCCAAGAGATAGTGAAGGCTAAGACTTAAGCAACTAGCAGTGAAACAAAATAGCAAGCCACGAATATATATTCAAGCCACGATAAATGATATTAGATAGTAAGGCAAATAGGTTTAAATTATAAAAGAGCAAGGATTAAACTTGTGTAGGATGATAAAGATCAAAGGTTAAATTAAAGAACACCTTCTAGTACTAAACAGGTTACACTATACCACTACACCCAAAAAGCCTTACTTTTTTCAGAACTTTTTAAGAACATTTTGCTGCACTTTTTAAGAACATTTTGCTGCACTTTTCTGTTGGCTGCCAGACCAATGCAAAAAGTGTCTCTTGTTCTTAAAGGGGGTCCATAACCAGACCCTGGACCTTATTAAAAGGTACACACAGCAAACCTCTCTCCCTGCCCTTTATATACAAGTGCCAACAATGGCAATCTTTTTAAAGTGGCTATTCATATCCAAATTTGACAAGCTGAAGTTGAAAAAAGCTATTAATTCTGTGAGCTGATGCTTGGAAAGTCTTGGTTAGTAGCAATCAAGACCTTATTGGGCTCCATGCATGAGTTTTATGTTGCTCAAAAATCAGCAAGAACCCAGATGCTACACGGCAGGCCATGGATATGCTCCCCTATTCTACCTTTTTAAGGTGGTCGGAGAAATTCTCCCTTTACACACTGTGAGTACACTTCGTATGTTCAAAACTTGGTCTGTTGTGGGGGCGTATGAGAACGTGAGGTGTGCAATAATGTGGTGAAACCATCCAAGTCTTGCTTTAAGTTACATTAGTGGAAAACCTAGAAAGAGAAGACTAAGTCACGTCAATTTTCTTTAAATGTTTGCTTAGCATTTATTCTAGTGGAAACCTAGAAAGAGAAGACTTCAATCTTCTTTGCTTAATCTATACAAGATTAACCACAACCCCACCTCCCTCCACATGGGCAAAGGAGGTGGGGCTAATTCAAACTAACCACTCCTCCTTCAAGCGTGAGGAGGAGCCAAATCTCACATCTTCCAATGCAATTTTGAATTTAAATCTAAGAAGATCCACACACTTATATATATTATGTATGTATGTGTATCTATAGGTATGTAAGCATGTATATATAAATAGATTTATGTATGTTCATGCACACACACACAACACACAGACACCAGCACATGATACTACACACACCCATACAAACACACATACACTCACTCTCACGCATGGACACACGTGCAACATATAGAGATATGTACACTTGCACACATACTCAAGCTTGCACATACACACACAAACATATATATTATGTGTATGTGTAAGAGAGAGAATATACATACACACACACGTATATATATTATGTATGTATGTATATCTATAGGTATGTAAGCATGTATATATAAATAGATTTATATGTATATCGACGCACACATGTATGTTCATGCATACACTAACACACAGACACAAGCTTATGATACGTGCACACACGCATACAAACACACATACACACACTCGCACACATGGACACACATGCAACATATAGAGATATGCACACTTGCACACATACTCAAGCTTACACATACACACATGTGTATACATGCACACAAGCACATAAATACACTCACATACACAAGTACATGTGCACACACATGGACATGCACACACTCACACACACATATGCACCATATGTACCTGCACTTGCACACACATAGATGTACACACGAGTATATTCACATGCTCACACACGTACATGCAGACACTCGCTATGGATACACATATATAAAA